>NC_143156.1:24282428-24582428 GCF_041381405.1 Jatropha curcas
GAAGCAACATCGGTCTCATTTTTGAAAAGCTCTAGAAGGAGAGACAACAAGTTGGAGTTGGTACACTCTGACGTATGTGGTCCCATGGAGGTAGAATCACTTGGAGGAAGTAGGTATTTTCTTACCTTCATTGATGATTTCTCAGAAAAACATGGATATTTGTTGCGCACAAAAGACCAAGTATTCAAGCACTTTCAGCAATTCCATGCTATGGTGGAAAGGGAGACTGGAGTGGCATTGAAGTGTTTGCGCACGGATAATGGTGGTAAGTATATCTCTAAGGAGTTTAGAGATTATTGTAGTCAGCACGGTATCAGGCATGAAAAGACAGTTCCTGGTACGCCTCAACACAACGGCTTGCTGAACGGATGAATCGCACCATTATTGAAGAGTCAGATCCATGCTCAAAATGGCCAACTTACCTAAGCCATTTTGGGGAGAAGCTGTCAATACTGCTGTCTACCTAATCAACCGACTACCTTCAGCACCATTGGATTTTGATATCCCGGAGAAGGTCTGGACAGGTAGAAATATTTCATACTCTCACCTGAGGGTATTTGGCTGCAAGGCATTATGCATGTTCCAAAGGAGCAGAGATCAAAGCTTGATGACAAGTCAGTTCCTTGCACTTTTGTTGGTTATGGAGACGAAGAGTTTGGCTATAGGTTATGGGACCCAGTGAAAAAGAAAGTTGTCGGAGCCGAGACGTAGTATTCCACGAGAATGAGATCGTGGAGATACAACTTGTGAAGAATCCACAAGTGATGGTGTTATTGATATTACACCAGGAAGCATTCCTACAGATGATGCCACAGGAGGAGGAATGCCAGAATCAGAACAGAAGAAGAAGAGCCAGTCGTAGGGGATCAAGAGACAATTGTAGATGATAACAGTGATGCAGAGGGTGTTGAGCAGGGGGAGCCAGAGAACCCCATTCCACCAGAAGGAGTTGAACCTCAGTTAAGAAGGTCAACCAGAGACGCCAACCATCTACAAGGTACCCTAGTTCTGATTACATTTTGATTACTGATGGGGGAGCCAGAGAGCTTCCAAGATGTGCAATCTTGCAAAGATAGAGATTGCTGGACAAAGGCCATGCAAGAAGAGATGAATTCTTTGAAAAAGAATGACACGTATGAGCTGGTGAAACTTCCAAAAGGGAAGAGAACACTCAAGAACAAATGGGTGTACAAACTGAAGAAAGATGATGGCAACCTAGTGAGATACAAAGCTCGATTGGTCGTCAAAGGCTTTACTCAAAAGAAAGGTATTGACTTTGATGAGATTTTTTCACCAGTTGTGAAAATGAGTTCTATTCGAGTTGTGCTAGGTCTGTAGCCATTTGAATCTTGAGTTAGAGCAGCTTGATGTAAAGACCGCATTCTTGCATGGGGATCTAGAGGAAGAAATCTATATGGAACAACCAGAAGGTTTCAAGGTCAAGGGAAAAGAGGACATGGTTTGTCGCTTGAAGAAGAGCTTGTAGGTTGAAACAAGCACCGCGATGTGGTATAAAAAGTTTGATTCTTTCATGGTGAATCAAGGATACAAAAGGACAGATGCAGATCCTTGTGTATATGTTCAAAATTCCCTGATGGTAAATTTATCATCCTTCTCTTATATGTTGATGATATGCTAATCGTTGGACCAGATGCACATGATTAGCAAGTTAAAGAGTGATTTGTCAAAAGCATTTGACATGAAGGATTTGGGATCGGCAAGGCGAATTCTCGGAATGGAGATTATTCGAGACAGAAAGTCCTGCAGGTTATGGTTATCAGGAAAAAATATTGAACGAGTTCTAGAGAGGTTCAATATGAAAATGCTAAACCAGTTAGCACTCCGCTTGCCGCTCACTTCAAGTTGAGTAAGAAATCCTACCATCAACAGAGAAAGAAAAAGGAGATATGTCAAATGTTCCATATTCTTCAGCGTCGGAAGTTTGATGTACGCAATGGTGTGTACGAGACCAGATATCGCTCATGCAGTTGGAGTTGTCAGCCGATTTCTGTCAAATCCCCAAAAGACACATTGGGAAGCAGTAAAGTGGTTATCACAGGAAAAAAATATTGAACGGGTTCTAGAGAGATTCAATATGAAAAATGCTAAACCAGTTAGCACTTCGCTTGCCTCTCACTTCAAGTTGAGTAAGAAATCCTACTCATCAACAGAGAAAAAAAAGGAGATATGTCAAATGTTCCATATTCTTCAGCAGTCGGAAGTTTGATGTACGCAATGGTGTGTACGAGACCAGATATCGCTCATGCAGTTGGAGTTGTCAGCCGATTTCTGTCAAATCCCCAAAAGACACATTGGGAAGCAGTAAAGTGGATTTTCAGATACCTGAGAGGAACTTCAAAGTTATGTTAACTTTTGGAGGTGAAAAGGCTGCACTAGTTGGTTACACAGATGCAGATATGGCCGGTGATCTTGATGAAGAAAATCTACATCATGATACCTATTTACATTCTCAGGGGGAGCTATTTCATGGCAGTCAAGATTGCAGAAATGTATTTCATTATCAACGACTGAAGCAGAGTACGTTGCAGCAACGGAAGCAGGAAAGGAAATGCTTTGGTTAAAGAGATTCTTTCAAGAATTGGGGTGCAGCAGGAAGAATATATAGTTTATTGTGATAGTCAAAGTGCATTAGACTTGAGCAAAAATACTATGTATCATGCACGGACGAAGCACATTGATGTAAGATATCATTGGCTTAGACTTGCCATTGAAGAGAAGCAGTTTCAGTTGCGAAAGATCCACACAGACAGAAATGCTGCAGATATATTGACAAAGGTCGTTCCAAAGGAGAAGTTCGAGCTATGTGTCAAAACAGCAGGGATGGGGAGTCCCACCATGTAGTCGGGAGGGGGAGAATTGTTATAGGGTCCCTTCAACATGTGGGACCCGCACACATTTGAAAGAGAAAAAAAAGAAAGAAGAGATTCAAACGTGTGGGACCCACACACGTTGAATGAAGAAAAAAAAATAAAACACGTTTTGTTTTGGTGGTAGTCAAAGAGGACGGTGCCAAACAAAAGAAAAAAAAAGAAAGAAAGGAAAAAAGGGAAAAGTGGACGCGTGATTAACGCGTCCACTGCATCCCCTTCTCCTATAAATAGGAGAAGGATTCTCCTTAAACAGATGTACAAAAACAAAAACAAAAAACAAAGATTATAATTTTAGGAAAGGATTCCAAAAATTTGGAAAGAGAGAAAATAGTGAGGATTGTAATTTTTGAGGTGTGTTTTTTTTAAACACTTAGAGTGCCACTATTTTTGTAATCTCTTTTGTATCTACTATTTTTAGTGGAAGAATTATTCGGAGTTTTTGTCCCGTGGACGTAGCCCATAACAGTTGAAGGGTGAACCACGTAAATCTCTGTGTTCTTATTTTTCATCTGGCATTTACAATAATTATTTAATTTTTACCGTGGTTATTATTTCTGGTGGATTCAATCGTCAATATCCAATACGTAATTATTGGAGCATTTTTCACGGGCCCTACTCGGGATAAGTTATAATCCCAACAATAATTAGATAAGATAGTGTAGTTGGGTCTTGATGAGAATATATTGGGTTTGATTTAAATTTTATAATTAAATTATTTAGAAATTTTGATCTAGCTATATTTGTTGACTACTACTATATATGTGTTTTAAAACCAAATCAGGCTGTTCTATTAGGTTATATGCTTATTATAGAAATAACAATTATAAATTGGTGATCATCAGAAATATTAAAACGATCAATATTGTTGAAAATGACTTAGTAAGAAGAACAACATTCAATTATTAGCTTCTCAAAGTTAGAAATTTATGATAATAGAATTGAAATTTTGTTTTTAGTTAATACTGCTGGTGTTCATGACAGTTATGCCTTTTCAATAAATTAACTATTTTAATAGTTTTTAATTATTTGATAGTTATTTATTATTAATATTTCATCAAATGTTAAAATAAGCAACGTCGTATAATTCGCTTGCTCAAAACACTATATTATATGAAAGTTGTTGTTTAACGATGTCTATGTGTTGTCTTAATTTCTTTTTAGCTCGTAACATAATATTTGGCAAAAGGCTAGGTATTTACAAATATCAAAGAATTATTTAATGGACTTAATTTCAGCATGCATATTCAGATCGTTCCCATTTAATGGAAACAGGTTTGCAATGGGAACAAAGTGACTTGTTCGAAAAAGAATTCCATAAAAACACTTGGTTGTTATGTTTGAAATGCTAGTCAATTCCAATCACTACCGAAAACATTTAATTGTGGAATATATTAATTACGGATGTGAAATGCGAGGCAGAAGATTCAGGAAAAGAAAAAAAAATCAAACCACCAATATAAAATCGCTGTTATATGAAAATAATTTCGCAATCATTAGATTTAAAAATGTACTTATTTCATTACAAATTTATATAAAATCGATCTTATAATAGTCAAATCCAAAAGAAAAATGTTAGATACGTACAATATTTGTTATGACAATTCGATTGCTGTTCGAGCAAATTAAATGTAAATTTGATTGAGATATATATGTAAAATGCATTAGAAGGAGGTCAAGTCTAGAGGTAGAAGACCAAACACTATGTAGAAGATGAGTCCGCAGAGTTTAGTTTAGCATAAGACGTTGGATATCCTGATATGCAAGTAATAAGAGAAGAAGCATCTAATTAGAAAGAATACAATATGTGATGACTCCATTTCTAAGACCGCAATATGAGTTTTCAAATATTATGACTCCATGGATTGAATGATTCTTGTTCTTGGCCTTAGCATTTGGTTCCATTGATAATTGGAAGACGAAGACTCTCCTTTGTCCGTTTAAGCAAGGGTTTCATACTTCAAAATGAAGGACTCTGACTTCAATTTTCTCATAGGTATGAAATTAATCTAAGTCTTGTTACGTTTCTTATATATTTCAAACGAAAAAATTAATAAGGTAATGTCTAATTGGTAATTAATATTTATAATATTGATTTAGCATTACATTTTCTCGTTTCCTCTAATTCTAAATAAAGTTATTGAAAAAATAAATTCTTGATTTCAATATAGTTGAAATATAGGAATAAAAACACAACCTTAGGCGAATTTATCATACAAAATTTAGGAGATTTTGAAATTTAGAGTTGCCCAAAACTTTACCTGAATACTACTCTTGGCTTGAATACTGAGACACATATGATAACAAAAATAAAAAAAAAAAAACAAAAGACAAAACAATTGGAACAAATACCCATTGCATAAAGAGAAAATGAAAGTATATAAACAAATACACATCCACTAGTGAACCCAATTACTCAAATCTCTATTCTCTTGATATTCCATTGACTAACCAGCTCTTTTATATTAAAATTAAATCATGTTTTAAATATTTTATATAATAAAAATATTTAAAGAGATTGCTCATTTTTTCTTCAATCACTATAAAATGTGAATGCTCTCTTGTAACACAATTGTGCTAATTGAATTGCACCTAACAAGACGTTCCATGCCAACGATTGGGGTTCATGAACTTCCTTTCTAGTTCATGAATTTGCTTATGAGCTAATAAAGTCGTGTTGTTGAATTTGCTTATGTGAATGCTCCCTAATCTTGTGTAGATAACTAATTTTGACATTTTTCTATTCTTTTGTCTCAAAAAGTAAAAATAGAAGATAAAAATGAAATAAACAAAATCCAAAATTAAAATTTAATTTTTTATAAAATTATTTGTAGAACAAATCTTTTGTGAAGACTAATTTGAAAGTTGAATGAATGAGAGATAAAAATACATTATTTTTTTTCTCTTGTTTGAAGAGAAATTCAAATGATAATTAAAATTGCAAAGAAATTAAGGGCCTAATACATCATTTAACTCCTAAATTTTGAAAAAAATTTTACGGCACCTTAAACTATAAAATCAATCTTATAGCACCTTGAACTTCATTTTTTATAATAATTTCATACTTTTTTACACTAAAAACAGTAAATTTTAAGAATTATTTGCTTTTATATACAAAATATTGATTTGATACATGGTTAATATAATTTTTAAAACAATAGTTTTATATTTTTTCATTTTTCCATAAGTGGTTAATAAAGTGCATTTTTTTCATTTTTTTCGTAAGTGTTTATAAGTTGAGACGTATAATAGGTCAAATAGAGTATTTAATAGGTACAATTTTATAAGTTGAAGTATTTAATGGATCGTAATAAAAATCAATGCTGCCACAAAATTTTTTGTGAAAAGTATACGGATAAATTTAAAATTTATGTATGTAGCTAAGGATTAAGCAAGCTTATAGAAAATGGACAAAGTAAAGTTTCAGTCCAGCCCAAGAGGCCATAGCCCAATTAAAACTGAAAAGGCCGGAAATGGACTTAGATGAATCTTTTCTGTAGCTAGGGAAAGGCCACAGCCCATATAAAGTAAGATTCTTTTCCTCTCTTGTTCTTGTTATTAGCCACCTCTAAGGGAGGAAGATTAGATAATCTAATTTTTATGAATGGGTTAATCCTAAAGCTAAATAACATATTCATAATTCTTGACACCTCAAACAATTTCAATATTTCAAAATTGATTTCAAATTAAAATTGAAGCATAATTAGAAAAAACAACTAGTCATAGCCTTGCATTTCATGTACATTTTATAGGCCATTGCGGATTATCTTTTCACCATGAGAAGTAAATTTGTAAAATATTTAATTTAGATTATTATATTGAAAATATTAAAAGTTCCATAATTTCATTGTGATAAATGTCTTATATCTATACTTTTTATATACTTTTATAAAAAAAAAATAGAGGAGTTTTACTATTTTATAGGTTACTAGTGTTTTGTATCACGTGCCTTACACATTGATTATAGTTGTTATATACTCAATTTTTTATCTATAAATTTTGTTTAGATTAAAATAAATACAATTGGTTAATTTATATTGCACTTTATCGCAAAACTACTTGTAATGTTACTTCTTATGTACTTAATTCTATTTTTATATAATAAAATGATCTCAGAATAATATTCAACCTAATCGTCAAATCTAATTATTTAGTTTCTAATTTTTAAATGCAGATTTTTAAAATCTTAATAAGTGCCCAAAAAGAAAATCAAGTTATCACTCAATCTTCAACTCCTACCCTCAACCCAAGTCAATATCTATATACAACTATAATGAAAGATAATAATAAATTATTTTTTACCGCTAGATAAAAGAAAATAAATGAGAAGATGATCTGAATTAATAATGGAAATCATTTTGGCTACAGTAGCAGTATTATTTACCCAGTATATCAGAGAAAGGAATATATGTACATATCACAAATTTCTGAAATATAGTTCTAGTTCTTTTCCAGTTTTCTAAACATTATTTTCTTTCAAGTGAAACATATTTAGAATATAATAGAAAAAAAATATCAAGAAAATTAAAAATGCTTAATCATCAATAGGTGCATCTATTTATTGCAAGGGAAATATAAATCTCTTACTAAATTAAAATGATAATAGTTACAAATTATTTAATAACAAAAAAGAAATAAAAAATTATTATTAAGAATAAAACTTTTAAAACTCACCTAACAAAAAACATTTCAATGTATATAATATATAAATATATAATAAAATATTATATATTTTTTTAATTTAAAATTTTCAACTGTTTACCATCTCAAGTTTAATTATATAAATTCTATTTGAAAATTTACTTTTTAAAAAATATATTGAATCAAATCTTACAAACATAAAGAAAATAATATTAATAAAAATAATATACTTTCTTTTTTTTCATCTCCTAAATAAAATATTATATATTATATTTGAAAATTTATTTTTTAAAAAATATATCTAATCAAATTATATAAACATAAAGAAAAAATATTAATAAAAGAATATATTTTTTTATCTATCTCCTAAAAAATATTTTAAATTATAATCAAACTAAAATAGAATATTTAATAATAAAATATAAAATAATTTTCAAATGTCTCATTATCATATATATTTATTAAAAAATAAATTTGGTAAAGATAAAACTTAAATTTTGAAATGCTTAATATTTATATGTATTTATTTAAAAAAATTTTTTTATTCATTAAGAAGCTTGATAGGCCGAAATAATACTGCGGACTACACAACAAGGAATAACTCTCTGCTCACCAAATTGGTGAAAACATTTGTGGTCGATAGGATTCGAACTCGAGACCTCTCACTCCTTATATAAGTGAGAAGACAATTAGATCACATATGATGGCTTAAAAAATAATTTTTATAAATATATCCAATCAACTAATAAAATGTAATTTTCTAATTGACTATGATTAAGGTTATTTTGCGATATCTTAAATTTCATTAAGGGCGCTATCAGAAATCCATTATTCCCCCTATTTCCACATTTAATATAGTACAGAACAAATGATTGGATTAAAAATTCAAAGAGAATTTCATAAATGTTAAATTATTTTGTGATTATATGGTTGATAATAATTTGTAATTTCGGGTAAATGATAATTCATATTTTGTAAAGAATGATGGTTCTGAATCCCATAAACAAAAGATCATATTTCTAATCTGCATCTGCGAATTCTAATACCACTTTCTTTCTTTTTTTCAAAAAAAAAAAAAAATGGGAAATCTCAAGGCTAAAATATTGCTATAGCTTATGTAACAATTGTGATTTATAAATATAAAATTTCAAAATTAAGGTGTCATAGTTTAATTGCATATCTAATTGTTAGAAGATAATGTTTGAAGGAAAGATTTATTTAATTAATCAGGCGGTGGTTTGGTTAGTTTTCTCACTTATGTGAGGAGTGGAAGATCTTGAGTTCGAATCCTCTCGACCACAATTGTTTTCAACAATTTAGTAAGTCAAAGGGAAGGGTTATCCCCTGTTGACTGTGTAGCCCCATAGTGTTATTTCGTCCCATAAAGACCTCCAATGTATTAAAAAAGGAATAAAAATATTTTTTTCATTGGTTTGGTATAAGAGCATGTTGGAATTTCCTCAATCATAGGGTAACTATAATTAAAATAAATTAAGGTATCTTAATTGAAATTAAAATTAAGTGACTTTTTTTTTTGAAAGGAATTAGGTGACATTTGATTAAGTAATTTGTTGGATTTAAATTAAATTAAAATATCCTAATTAAAATTAAACTAATTCACATTTGGAACTAAATCAAATTAAGATAACCTAATTGAAATTAAACTAAATCACTTGATTGAAATCACATGTCATTTGATTAAACCTAGTACTCATCATTAGCGGGTTCCGACATCTATTCGATCTTAAGCAGCCTACTTATTTGAATTTAACTAGTCCACCCATTCGGGTTTAAGTGGCTCACCCAAAGCACAAAGCCAATTATGAAGCTTAATGCTCATCATTACCGAGTCTTGTCACTTATCCTTTATGGATCCATAATATTTATTGATAGCAAGTAATAAAGGCTGAGCATTAATGAAACTTATAACGCTTGGTCAAAGAGTTTTTAACAGTCATTTAAATATGTAATTAGTGTCCAAAATTTTCGCTCGGGATTTATGATCGATATTCTTGTTAGGTTTTTATATTTTTAGTTACAGTAAGATAAACACTATAAATATTTGTATCACATCCCGTTAAAAGACACATTACATCTAATAACAATTTTTAATTATTCATATCCTACTTCTATCATTTATTAAGTTTAAGCAGCTCTGAACTCTAACGCTCGTTGTTACTTAGTCCTACACTTATTTGAATTTAAGCAACTCATCTTTTTGGATTTAAACAATCCACCCATTTGAGTTTAAGTGGCCCACCCAAAAAACAAAGCCAATTATCAACGCTCAAAGTACAAAACTAAATTTCAAGCTTAATTAAGTGGTTCATCTCCTGTATTCTTAACCAAGCATAGAGAAAAAGCCGAGTGCTGAGCTATGACATGTGTTTGGATTAAATGTTCATCATTTGTTGGGCAGACAACCGATAAAAATGTTTGAAAAATTATAATAAATATCACTTTTTGAAATTTATTTTAACAGATGTCAGTTTGACTTTAAGATTTAAATTATTGTCATTTGTAATATAATTTTAATGATATATCATTTTTTCATTGGTAGAGCATTAATTATTAATAATTCAGTGTTTTCATATGTTAGTATTTCTTTTTATATTAATTTCCTATTTCAGTGTTTTAGTGTGTTCGTGTTTCCTTTTATATTAACTTCCTATTCACCATTGTTTCTTTTTTTTAGTATGTTAATAATATTTTTCTACTATCGTTTTTTCAGCCTCATTAATTTTCTGATGGTTTGTCACGACCTATTTCCGTGGGCCAGACCGACACTAGGACCTGGGTGGGCTTAAGGCCCTCAAAACCCGTAGTAAGCCTAACTTATTTAAATCTCACATTCTATTCATAATTATGGATTCAGGCCCATTAACTTATTATACATATGCATCCAAAATACAATTCATATATTTAATATGAACTTTTTTATTTATTTACAACCCAACTGGAATACAATTGCGGAACTCTACCTTTACATTCACATCGTTATTTCTATCATTAACAGTCTTCTATAATAAGTGTTTCAACTCCATAGGGCTCTCCTTTCTTTCTATTACCTGGAAAAAAAAAATAGTAGGCAGGGGTGAGCGCCAAACTCAATGAGTAGGGTTAGATAACCCTCTCACCCCACACAGTCACACAGATGCTAAAATATTTTTATCTGGTCACCGTTTAATTATATGATCATGCAGTTTGTCACACAAATGACAATACAACAGCAATCACGAGTATTATCACCTCATATAATCATATCACGTGGAAATTAGTCAGTGAGTCACCTAAACCCAATGAGCCGTCCTCCCACATGGCCATTCACTCACATGTGCACCAGGGAGCCAATCCCCCATTCTGGCTGACTGGTATAAACTCACACGACCAGTCCTCTCATTATTTTGCCAGTCTCTTTTCTCTCTTTTTTTTTTATTTATATATTTTTTTTATATCAACAGGAGGCAACCCGGTGGTCTCCATCCAATCTAGATCATCAAGTGCTCACAACAGGAGGCCACCCTGCGGGCTACAATCAAATCTAAATTATCAGGTGCCAACAATAAGAAGCCATCCTGTGGTTAACGGTAACGGTAACGATAACGGTAGGTGCACATGGAGGCGTCGATCTCCCATTTACCCGGCTAACAGTTATCAGATCAGGATCCATATAACAGTGACGGTATATAACGGTAACGGTAGTCATAATCAGGATCCATATAACGGTAACGGTCTCACAAACCCATGGTGACCACTTCATCCTAATTCCACACAAACAAGGCACAGCAATATCACATCACAAGTAATCAAACAATTTTTAATATCAACGAATAGTGCAGCACAATATGGCAATTCAACAAAATAATGCATGATAACATTTAGCTGTGAATGCATGAATGCAGGCGGATAAGGCGAATTATCTAAACCTACTCACAGTTCTTATTGTCCTTCATAGGACTATCTCTACTACTGCACGCTTCCAGCTTTGTCTTCATATTCCGGAATTTTATAAACCTTTAACATAAACAATAAAATTCTAAGTAAGAATTTTAATTCGAAAGATTATATTCATATTCGTTCATTAGTTTTGGTTATCAGTTATTTATTCACTTATTAATCAAAATATTAATGTTACTAATAATAATAATAATAATATTAATAATGATAATAATTTTAGTCGGTATTTAGTTTATTAAACTGTATAGGACCTTCGTTACTCTTGTTTATTTATTTATGTGTTCACATTTTTTCCGATAAGTGCCGTTAGTAAATTAATGTTCCATAATAATGATGATATTAATAATATTAGCAATATTAAAATGAGAGTAGCGTAATTAACTAGACTGGTTCTTATACCACCGTAGTATTATAATTATTAATTACTCACAATTAACGATATTTACGCATTAATTTAAATTTAAGCATTTCTATTTTCGGTGAAAATCTTTATTATCCATTAACTACCTTGAAGTCCGATTCTATAATCAATGTTCATATATTTCAATTATCTGTATCTAAATTCATAAAACTCCAATTTCTACTAATTCAATTCATCTTATAGTCAATTAATTAATTAATTCGAGTTTTGAAATTTATACCGAAATGTGCAACTAGGCCTTACAATGTACCTATCAAAAATCGGATTTGATTTTCGTGATCCGTGCGAAGAGGAGATCATTCTGCCTCTTGAAGTCTCGCCGGCCGGTCGCCGGACCGTCGCCATCACCACCGTCCACGGTGGCCGGAAAGTCGGCCTTTGCCCAGAAATTGCAACGATCACACCATTCGACTCAAAATTCACCAAGGA
The DNA here is from genome assembly GCF_041381405.1 of Jatropha curcas. Lineage (NCBI taxonomy): Eukaryota > Viridiplantae > Streptophyta > Magnoliopsida > Malpighiales > Euphorbiaceae > Jatropha > Jatropha curcas. The sequence goes on from NC_143156.1 coordinate 24,294,765, forward strand.
TTTCATTTCTAGTGTTAATGTAGTGAGATCGGTCCTCCAATTGGCCGGATCGAGCCCGGCAGTTGCTTGGTGTCGGCGTTAATGGTGGTTTTGCCATTCAAGCTTTGTAGCCGAATTAGCGGAGGAAAAACACTCACAAGGTGAAGGTGACTCGATCGACGCCTATCCCTTGCACTGACGTCGCCGAAATTGCCCGATCTCGCCGGAGGAGCTGCTGCGTCGCTAAGAAGGAGAGGAGACCACGTTCACGCTAATGGAGGTCCGATCGAAGTGAGAGAAGGCTGGAAAATGGGTCAGCGACTCCAGGGAAGTCGATCGCCACCTCCTACTCGCTGAATGGTGGCCAGAAACGAGAAGGAGAGGGATGAGGGAGCTGTCGCGCGATGGAGAAGGAAGAAGAGGAAAGAGGAAAGAAAGAAAGAAAAAGAAAGGAAAGGAAGGAAAGTGGGCTGGGCCACTTCGGTTCGATTCGAATCAGTTTGGCCTTATTTTCTTTGGTTTTTGAGTTTTTTTGCTCGGTTTTTCGATTATTCGTGTGGTTTCGACACATTTAACTGATTTTCGGGTCCGATTTAATTTATTTAATTATTTTAGTTGGGTCATAAAACATCTCTTCAATTTACTTTCTAATAGTACAAACAATAATAATAATAACAATAAGTTAATTTAGGATAATTAGTTTATATAGTAGAGTTCCATTTTATTTCATCGATTACGGACATTCTGTTTTTGGACTTGGGCCCAATTCAAATTTGGGCTCAAGTTAGAATTGCTCGGTCTTAACAACCCATACTATCAAAAATTCAGATTTTTAATTTAATAAAAATTCTAAAGTTTTTGAAAATAAAAATTCGGGATATTTCAATGGTTCTTCTTCTTTTTTAGCCGTCCATTGTTTTATTCTCGTTCTTTTCCTTCTGTTGTCGTTCTTCTCATTATTGATGTTGTTCCATAATTTCATTTTTTATTGATAAGGTATGTTGATTTTTGTTCTTGATTGTTTATTGTTGAGAATATCTCTATCAATTTTTTATACAATAAGTAACTACTGTAGAGATAAAATAGGACCCTCGATTATGTTTGGATTGATACGATACAATATATACATTGTATTTACCTGATTTAATACACCGTATTTACTTAGTTTGATCCAATGTATTAATTGATGTGCATATATCTATTATGTATTTAATTGATTTTACAGTGTTTACTGATACAGTATATATATATATATATATATATATATATATATATATACACACACACACACACATACACAGACCGTATTTACTTTGTTTGATCCAATGTGTTAATTGATGTATATATATCTATTATGTATTTAATCCATTTTACAGTATTTACTGATACAATATATATATACATACACATCGTATATACCATGTATATCGTAATTACCATTGTTGTTGTCGCAGTCGCCGTTCGTCAGTTTTGTGGTTAAATTACATAAACTGTATAGAGATTTGCTCTTACAGATTTCGTGTTTCATTATGTTTCCTTTTTCTCAGTGTTTTCTTTTTTCAACATTTCCAGCATTTCCTTTTTTTAAGTGTTTTCCGTTTCTGTTGCAAGGTCAATTTCGGTATTATTGAATTTTCTTTACCGAACTTGTTATTATCTTAATAAGTATTTTTTATGACATTTAGTTAAAAATAGAACCTTAAATCTAACATTTGCTTAAGGCCCCCAAAATGTTTAATATTTTAAGGACCCATATGCAATTAATAGAGAGACCATTATGGTATTATCCTATTATACATTATATAGGAAAACAATTGATTCGTAACAAGGATCAAACTAACTAACTCATCACCGTATTCTATCAATATTAATTAATGGTCCCCAAGATTTATTTCTGTTAAATGATTCGGTCATTCCATTTATTTTTTTCCCGATTTTGCGGTTAAAATGTGTGAAAAGATAAAAATGGCCTCACAGTTAACCGATAATAACCTTAACTACCCACCCATGCCTTCCACGGTTCATAAAAACTCAACAAACTTTTTCAATAGCCAAATTTTCTTCGCTGTACTCTAAGCTTACAAATGAAGTTTAGACTCAGATTTTATGGTTCTGTTGTTTTCAATAGCCATCGGGTTTGGAGAGCCAGGAGGTTGTTCCCCCTCCATCTGCATGCTATAATAAGGAAAAGGAGAAAAAGAAAACATGGACCTCGAAGGCAAGTAATCGTTATAAGATTTGATATTCATAGAAGACCAAGAAGGCAATTAAAAATGGCTCAGGAGGTTGATTTTATTGTTTCACCTGAGATTTTGTTTCTTGACTCATATATGCCAAAGCATGCGAAACTTCAATTCTCTATTTGTAAAATTGTAATTTTCTTTTCCCCAAATGATATCCCAAGTTTGGCGATGTGGGCATCTGCAAATGCATAGCTTTGATAAAGAGCTTCCTCGAGATACTTGCCGCGATCGTAACACAGGGACACCGCCGAAAGATTTTCAAGTCTAGAGGTGGAGCTGCCCATCAAGGTAACATCAATTAAAGAAACGATGGATTACAGTAACTGGAAGGTTAAAAAAAAATGAAAGCTTGCATTCAATTTGTATGGGTTACTACAGAAATTAGGGATTAAAAGGAGAGAAAGAGAGACAGAAAGTGGAGTTGAGTGTACTATGTTGAGTTGTTATGAACTGTGGAAGTTAAGGGTAGGTAGTTAAGGCTATTATCGTCTCTTTCTACTTAATTATGAGGCTATTTTTGTCTTTTCACACATTTTAATGGTAAAATCAGAAAAAAGTGAATGGAAGGGATGAATAATTTACCTAAAGTAAACCTTAAGAACTATTAATTAATATTGATAAAATACGAGACGAGTTAATTAATTTGGTCAAATCTCAGGGACAATTAATTATTTTCCCTATCATATAATGGTCAGGGGATGTCGAGATTTTATCTTCATGATTCCTGACAACTGCTTCAGAACAATTATTATTCTTAAACTATAAAAAGGATTGAGATATAATTATAAAGAGATCAATCATTTACTCTATTTATCATTGGACGAACACATAAATCCACTCATGAACTTTATTACTTTAACCTTGTGGCATCTTCAACTTTTACTTTCACTCATCAAACACTTCAATTTATAAAATTATACTTATTAAACACTTCAATGTTCAAATTTATTTTATTAAAAATTTCAATTTGTAAAATTAGATCAATTAAACACTCATTAAAAAGTTAAAATTCATGAAATTTATATTCTAAAAGTCATGCTAACTACATGTCAAGTCAATATTTTGCAGATAAAAGTCAAAAACCCTGAAAATTATTGATATTAATGTCGAAAGGCGTCTAATATTGTCAAATTTACATTCAGGAGCATAATAGATCATTTGCAAAGTTCAATGTATCACAATGTTAAAGTTGCAAAGTTCAGAGATGAATTTATGTATTCAACCATTCATCAATTAATTATAGAAATTAAAATACTACATCATATTTTGAATTTTTCAATCCTTTCGTGTTCTATAAAACTTTGTCATTTCAATTATTTCAATTTCCTAATTAAATTAATAATAAAAATTTGACTCTTTTATGTATCAGTAATTAGAATGAATTAGTTGTGTGACTGCTTGATTTGCAGGATGTGTAATTTTGTACATAATTCTTTCCTAGACACTTATTTTGTTCGGAATCAATGGAAATGAAAAAAAAAATTAATGTGGTTTAAAAAATTATTCTGAGAAACACTTCATTTTTATTGGTAAAAAAAAAAATTCTTAGCTGATTAGCTTGGTGTATGGAGTAGTCTCATATAGCACTACAAAAAAAAACGCACAATTGCGACCGATTTTTGCGACCGACTTAATTCGGTCGCAATTTTGAGACCGATTTGCGACTTATAAGCCACCGGTCGCAAAATTTGGCGCTGAAAGTTCCCGCGAGAATGGTTAATGATTTGCGACCTCTGTACTACGGATTTGCGACCGATTTTGCGACCGATTTGCGACTAAATGTTCTTCTGTCGCAAAACTTCGCGCGTAAAAAATGGGCCAAAGTTCTGAGACCGATTGGAGACTACATTGCGACCGATTTTTTGCGACCGATATAGTTAGTCGCAAATCGGTCGCAAATTTTGAGCCTAGTCAAACGACGTCGGCTCATTAAAAATTGCGACCGATAGTTATAACATTTGCGACCGATATGTCGGTCGCAAAATTTAGGGCTTTAAGCGTCGGGCCCTCTCTTTTTTTCTTTCTTCTTCTTTCTCTCTTCTCCTTCTCCTCTCCTCTCCTCCGTCCGCAGCGCCACTCCGGCCCCTCCTGACACCGTTCCAGCCCGCCTGACGCCGCCAGCCCCGCTCGCTTTGCACTCCGGTCAGCCTGTTGCGAAAATCCGAGGTTAGTTTTATTTTGCGATTAATTTTTCCAATTTTTTTTTTTCGATTTTATTTGTTTTTATTGTATTTAGTTATGGTTGATTTTGTATATAGAGTTGCGATTAGAATTTTTTTAGGGTATTATTATTATTATTATTATTATTATTATTATTATTATTATTATTACTGTTCTTATTATTATTATAATTATTTGTATTATTGTTGTTGTTATTATTACTATTATTATTATTATTATTATTATTGTGATTGTTATTATTATTATTATTATTGTTATTATTATTATTATTACTACTGTTCTTATTATTATTATTATTAGTATTATTATTATTATTATTATTGTTGTTGTTGTTATTAATATTATTATTAATGTTATTATTATTATTATTGTGATTGTTATTATTATTATTATTATTAGTATTATTGTTATTGTTATTGTTGTTGTTATTATTATGATTAGTATTATTATTATTAGTATTATTGTTGTTGTTATTAATATTATTATTCTTAATGTTATTATTATTATTATTGTGATTGTTATTATTATTATTATTATTAGTATTATTGTTATTGTTATTGTTATTGTTGTTGTTATTATTATTATTGGTATTATTGTTACTGTTGTTGTTGTTATTATTATTATTATTGTGAATGTACTTGTTATTATTATTATTAGTATTATTGTTAATGTTGTTGTTGTTATTTTTTTATTGTAATTTAACATATATATATATGCAACTTAAATAAATTAAAAATTGAGAGTTTCAGTCAACAAAAAGCCGTAATTATATATTGTTACATATTTTATTTAAAAAATGAAAAAAAATTTAAAAATTGTTGCTATATATAAAATTAATAACCCTTAATATCCAAGCAAATAGATAAATATCATTTTATCATACAAATTTGACTAAATTGAATCGAATAAAATAGAACGCGCCATTAATATTTAGGAAGAACGACATTTGGAGATACATTCGAGTGATATCGAACGATAAAAATTTTAATTTTTAAATTACATTAATTTCTGCAATTTTACCGATGGGTGATAATGAAATTTAGCAACAAAATTGAATGTGATTAGTGAGAACGCCAAATTTTTTTCCTTATTCAATCTCTATTTTTATTTATCTTTTCTAAAAAAACATTTTATTCATTAAAAATTGCATTTTCTTTTTGCTTTAAAGTTCTATTTTATTAATATAAAATCTAGTAATCAATACATATAAAACTATTGTAAATATATAGTAGAATGATTTTTACAGTTGTTATTAGGAGAGAAAAACAATATTTTAAAGGTTCTAAATATATTGTGGTTGATTTATTATATATATATTTTGTTAGGACTTTTAATGAAAAATGTGAAATTAACATTTAGTAGTTTTTCTTATTTCAACATTTATTTACTAAAAAAATTGTTGAATGTATAAAAAAATAAACTCATTTTATCCATCAAAATTTCTCAAATCTAATAAGTGATCTAATTTTTAATAACTTATAAAATACCTTTCACAAATTCATCAAAGTTTAAAATTGAACCGAAATAATTAAATTATTAAAAAAATTTAATCAAACTTTGATAGATACTTTAGTAGACCATTTCAAAGTCTGCAACCAGTTCGGAAAAGTTTCAAAGTTTCAAAGCAAGTGTCATTTCAAATATACAGAATATAAATATTATGGGATTGAAAATGAAAGCAATTTTCTTTTTATTATATAATATTTTACATTTTATTCAAGTTAATCGAAAAAGAAATATGCAAATGCGATGTGTACTTAAGAGTTTTCAGTTTTCAATATATGCTCCAAACTACAAAAACTAATTGTAAATATCTTAAAATCAGTGTATACGTAGTTGATGCATAAAAACTAACTCTGTGAAAGTACTGAACAAAAATAATAACAAGTACAAAAACTAATTGCTCCAATTTTTTTTTTTTTTTTTGAAGAATAATTGGAATGTATATAAATAATTTTTTGTGTGTTTAGGTTATTACATGTTCTTAATTATTGGCAACTCTTTCTTGAGAAGTTTTGGCTGTGTTTTTCTTTATTTTATATTATTGTCGTTGTTTTTCTTAAATATGTTTTTGACTTAAATGAATGATGAGTTTGGATTGGAGGCCTAGTAGTGGCCATTTTGCCTTTGGAGAATGTTGGTATGATATAGAAGTGTTTATTGATTTGTTTTTGTATTTGAGATTTGATTGTGTTGTGCCGAAATGCTGCCGAATTTTTTTCCCAAAAATTCAATATGTAGAATAGTACACTTACCTTTATTACAGTAGTCTTTGTATTCAATAAATGAACTTAGTGATTTTACATTTATATATAGTTACCCTTATTATAGAAATAACCTTAGTTACTTATAAGTATTGTAAATTGAACATTACATTAGGTGCATGTTTTAAGGATGATTTAGACTAATGCAATTACATGACACGACCCTTTATAAACACATTGTTAATTAGGTAAAAAAAAATGCAAAATAATCGAGATTGGATGTACTGGAGGTTCGAGGTCAATGGGATATTAAGACAAGAGTTCCTGCAAGGATTGGAGGCGTTTATACAGTTTGCAGTTGGTAATCCCAGTTTTATGGATGGTAATAAGTTGAGGTGTCCATGTAATCACAAGAAGTGTCGAAATCGAGCCTTCTTAGACATCGATACAGTGAAACTTCATTTGTGCAAACATGGGTTGTGAAAAATTATTACGAATGGATACATCATGGTGAAGCTCGAGTTGCCAGTGGATCAAGCCACTCCATTCCGGTAAGTTTAGAAGTTCAGCCTTATCAATTTCTGTATGGTAATCAATGCAATGATATGGTAATCGATGCGAGTAGAGTACAATGTGAATGGGATAATATGGAGGAATCGCCAAACGTAGCAGCACAACAATTGTTTGACATGCTAAGTGCAGCTAACAGTGAACTGTGGCCTGGATGCAAGAATCATTCAGTTCTGTCTGTTGTTGCACGATTACTACACATGAAAGCGGAGCACCATTTTTCAGAAAGGTGTTACGATGATTTTGTGTAGTTAGCAAAAGAAATGTTGCCTGAAGGCCATTCAATGGTTGATAATTTTTATCGGACAAAAAAATTAGTTCGGGGGTTGGGACTACCGGTAGAAAAGATTGATTGCTGTCGTAATAATTGTATGATATTCTGGGGTGTTGACTCGGAATTCAGAGAATGCAAGTTTTGTAATCTTCCAAGATATCAACGGCGAGGTCAAGGGACTGGTAGAGAACAAAAAGAGAAGGCTTTCAAGAAGATGTATTATTTCCCTCTTATTCCTCGCCTTCAAAGATTATATGCATCTAAGGCGACAGCTGAACACATGACATGGCATGCTTTGCATGAATATGAGGATGGTATAATGACTCATCCGTCAGACTCTAAAGCGTGGAAACATTTTGATAACATTCATCCTGTGTTTGCTGCTGATATGAGAAACGTGAGATTGGGGCTTTGTACTGATGGGTTTCAGCCGTTTGGCCAATCAGGACAGCAATATTCATCATGGCCTGTCATTGTGACACCGTATAATCTACCACCGTCAATGTGTATGAAAGATGAATATATGTTTTTGTGTGTTATTGTTCCTGGGCCTACTAATCCAAAACAGAAAATTGATGTGTTTCTGCAGCCTTTGATTGCTGAACTTAATTATTTATGGGAATATGGGGTTGAAACATTCGATGTTTCGACCAATCAGAATTTCATAATGCGAGCTGCTTTGCTTTGGACCATTAGTGATTTTCCAGCTTTTGGAATGTTATCTGGGTGGAGTACGGCTGGCAAATTGGCTTGTCCTCACTGCATGGAAAACAGTAATGCATTTACACTAAAGAATGGAGGTAAACAATGTTGGTTTGATTGTCATCGCAAATTCTTACCAGAATCTCACCCTTGGAGGAGAAATCGACAATGCTTTAGAAAGAACACGACTATTGTTGAACCCCCTCCACTTGTGAAGTCTGGAGCACAAATATTACAAGAAATTGAAGATCTGGGGCTTATGAAAGTTACAGCGTTAGGTGCAGATGAGGTAAATACAAGAATTGGCAGGAATAGCGGGTGGAAAAAGCGAAGCATCTTTTGGGATTTGCCATACTGGAGTTCACTTCTTATTCGTCATAACCTTGATGTCATGCACATAGAAAAAAATGTGTTTGAAAATCTGTTCAACACTGTCATGGACATTGAAGGGAAAACCAAGGATAATGCAAAAGCGAGAGCAGACATGAAGGAAATTTGTCGTCGACCGGAACTCGAGCAATCTGTACTTACTGGTAAGTTTCCGAAGGCATGTTATTGTTTAGATAAACCCCAAAGGCAATTATTGTGCGAATGGTTACGATCATTAAGGTTTCCAGATGGCTACTGTTCAAATATGGGTAGATGTGTGGACATGAGGAAGTACAGATTGTTTGGCATGAAAAGCCATGACTGCCATGTTTTCATGCAAAGATTGATCCCTGTGGCATTCCGGGAATTATTACCAGGAAAAATTTGGGAAGTAATGACAGAATTGAGTCTCTTTTTCAAGGAATTGACGATGACTGTTATCCGATGCGATGATATGGACCAATTAGCGCGAGAAATCCCAGTAGTGATGTGCAAGTTGGAGCGAATTTTTCCACCCGGCTTCTTTGATTCTATGGAACATCTGCCGGTTCATTTGCCCTATGAATGTCGTTTAGCAGGACCGGTACAATATCGATGGATGTATCCATTTGAGAGGTGATTCACTAACATTTCATTCTAATGATTATATCATTTTTTTGAACTTATACTTACATATTGGCATTGTACAATCACAGACACCTACAGAAAATTAAAAAGAATGTGCGCAATAAGGCAAAGGTCGAGGGATCCATTTGCAATGCATATTTGGTGGAAGAAGCTTCCATATTCTGTTCACACTACTTTGACCAACATGTTTTCACCAAGCATCGGAGAGTGCCACGTAACGATGACGGAGGAGATCGCGTTCAATCTGAGTTTGAAGGAAATCTAAAAATTTTCACCTACCCTGGGCGTACGATTGGTAAATCAAAAAAAAGACGATTGACTGATGCAGAGATACAAGCGGCTCAAACCTATATTTTATTGAATTGCGAAGAGATCACACCATATGTACAGTAAGTATAAATAATGTAAAGATTCAAAACTTGACGTGGGCCGTTGTTAAATCGTACTTATGCTAATATGGTTCGTTGATAAATAGGAAATATATCAATCTTCTGCGGCTTCAAAATCTCAATTTGACTGATACTGCAGTTGATGCAAAGCTGGACACGGAATTTGCAGAATGGTTCAAATATTATGTAAGTTACTTTCAATGTACACAACACGGAATGTACATTTATTAAATCTGACTCATGTCATTACTATTTCCCATAGGCTCGAAGCTCGGAAAGCGATATTCGTAACAGATTTATTACGGATCTGGCAAAGGGGCCATTACCGGTTGCTAATGCCTACTCTGGATACTTTGTAAACGGTTACAAGTTTCACACTGAGGGTTATGGGAGAAGCAGAAAGACAATGAACAGCGGTGTGTGCATAAAGGGATCAAACTACAGTGACGTGTCAAACGATTTTTATGGGAAATTGGTTGAGGTTTTGGAGTTAGAATATCCAGGCCTACCAATGAAGTGCACAATCTTATTCAAATGTGAATGGTTTGATCCTACGCCAAACATTGGCACGAAGGTTCATCCTAAGTATAATCTGGTTTATATTAATCAAAGAAGAAGATATACAAAGTATGAACCTTTTGTTTTGGCAATGCAAGCTGCACAGGTGTACTATGTCCCATATCCATCGTTTAAACGAGATAGATGCGATTGGATGGCAGTGTGTAAAATCAAGGCTAGATCAGTTGTTCATGCACTTGAAACGAAACAATCTTCTTCACTCGTACTATCGGAGGCATTTCAAGAAGTTAGGGTTGAAACGCAACCGATGCAAGTTGTTGAAGATTTAACAGATAGATTGGATGATGAAAGCCGATCTTATGTTGAAATAGGACCATCAGATGATGAAGAGGAAGAAGATCAAATCATCATGGGTTCCTCAGAAGACGAATATGAAGAAGAGGAAGCTGATGAAGAGGAGGAGGAAGCAGATGATATTCAAGACACTTAAAACTTAGAGCAATTTTACTGTTACAAATTGATAAATGTATATGTAATTAATATTATTAATGAAGAATTTCAATGGTATTAACTTTTTTTCCTCATATTTATCTCATGTTCTACAATTCATATAATTGTATAAATTCATTTTATCTAGGTTCTGATATCTGCAGTACAGATGGCTAGAGGCAGACCGTTTGATTCTGACGCGTCCGGCAGTGGTTCGCGTGGAGGTCATGGCCCTGGACGCACTGCCCGTGGACGAGGAGGGTCGATCCCTCGTCCTTCGTCAGGTACGTCTGGGGCTTCATCATCTGCTCAGCGACCAGTACTGCCGCCATCACATCCTTCTTCAGGTACGTCTGGGGCTTCATCCTCTGCTCAGCGTCCAGTACTGCCGCCATCACAGCCTTCTGCTCCTTCCTCTTCTGCTCCTTCCTCTTCTGGACCAGTACAGTCTCCACTAGCTGCACAGTCACCTACTGTGCAAGGTAATCATAAATGTCATAACTGTCATTTTAATTATATATTAATTATCTAAAAATTTATAACATTTGTCATTTCTTTTGCAGCTTCATCAGATCCACGTATCACCCTCAGTTTGGTAGCGGGACAGTAAGTACTTATTCAAATTTTCTGCAGGCATATTTTGTAATTATATTTTGTACTTATTCATAACTGTGATGCTTTCGTGTAATTATATTTCACTTCTGTTTTTTTTTCAGCATATATCCGTCTTCTCGAGCAGCGAGGCAAATTTTGAAGATAATCAAGCTACAGCTGCATAAAGAAGGATACACATGGGATGCCGTACCACAAGAGGCGAGAGACTTTTATTGGGAGGAGTTCCAGGTACTCTTTGGTTTAAGTTATATCATCATTCAATGTTTACAATTCAAGATATATCCTTAGTGTTTAAACGCTATATTTCATTTTTTTTTGCAGAAACATTTCATATGGGATGAGGCCATTACGGCTATGCTGAAAGTAGCCTGGGAGAAGATATGCGCCGATCGATACGCTGACTTCACCTATAGGATGAGAAAAAGCGGTAAGACGCAGCAGTGCGTGTCTCAGGAGATATGGGAGAGCTGGCAAAAGGCTTGGGAGGATCCTGCATTCAAGAGAAAGCGGGAGATATTTGCACAAAACAGGCGCAGTGAGACTGGCGGTGATGGAGCAGGACCTTCGCGACACACAGGCGGATCTATATCTGCTATAGAGACAGCTCGATTATTAGTAAGTGAACTAGTCCCTTTACAAGAAACTGATGTTTAATGAAAGGACACTATATATATTAATATATCATGCATAAAAATTCATTACAGGCTAAAGAATTAGGTCGTGAGCCCACACCGATGGAGGTGTTTACATACACTCACACGAAGGACCACGATCGTAATACCTTTGTCGACAGACGTGCGCTGAGCGTCAATGTAAGTAACAATGAATAATATTTACATTTACCCTCTAATCATTGCGAAGATGTACAAAGTTGAATATAATAAAGCTTGCAATTGCATTGATTAATTAATTTTTTGTTTTCAGGAGAACTATACTACAGCTCGGGAGCGTATTGTTACTTCTCAGACCGATGAATCCGAAGCTGAGTCAAGAATTGACGAGGTAGCGCTTTATCTCGAGGCTGTAGGGGGCGAGAAGAAGAGGAAGGTATACGGCATCGGGTCTCAGGCATCACAGTTTTACACTGGCTCAGCAGCTCACGCTTCTACAGCCAGCGCAGCACGACAGCCGGAGCACAGTGACTCGCACTGTGATGATGATATACGGGCTCAGCTTGCTGATCAGCAGAGACAAATTGCAGAGCTTAGAGCGCATGTGATGCGGCTGTCCGGTGAGCACCGTGCTGGTACTTCTCCCTCTGATCCTGCGCCTGCTACAGACCGACATGTTTCGACGTCTCAGCAGCAACCACTATCGGCTCCTGATCCCGATGCTGCAGACGATACCTTGGTCACCCCTCCTGGCGCTACATCACATCCAGCAGGTACTCCTCCCGGCGATCCGACATCGGGAGATCCGACATCGGATCCTGCAGATGAGCAGCAGCATATATAGATTTGATTTTGGACTTTTATTTTTTCATTTGTATTTTCATATTTTAATTTGTTCAGAACAATAAAAGTTACATTTTTATACTGTTCTTGAATAGGTTGTGTGATATATATGCATTTATGTCAACTTTCACAGGTGCAGAAATATTTTGGTTTCAAAATAATATTTAATTTTTTTTATTTTTTTTTTCATTTTTGCGACCGATTTGCGACCGATTTGATACCAAAAGTAAAAATTATGAATTTATTATTTGCGATCGATTTGCGACCGATTGAAAACAATTGCGACCGATATTCTGCGACCAAATTTGCGACTGAATTTCCAATTAAACCACGACCAAAAATTGCGACCGATTATTCAATTTTGCGACCGATTTTATCGGTATCTAATTTGCGACCGATTGTCTCATCGGTCGCAAAATTATTTTGCGACCAGTATTTTTGCGACCGACAATTGTCGGTCGCAAATCGGTCGCTACATGAAATTAGCGACCGATATTGGCCATTTTGCGACCGATTTGTCGGTCGCAAAATGGCGTTTTTTTTGTAGTGTACCAGGGGCTAAATTGCACAAATACAGGACACGAGATACAAGAATATATAAGATATGATAATTTTTAAAAAGATAGGACATCCACACGCTTAGGACACAGTATACTAATACATTAATATTTCAAATAAATAAACAATCATTTACAATAAATTATAAACACAAAATTAAAAAAAAAAACTTAATTTCTTATTTCAATGATACAAAAACAAATTAAAAAAAAAACACTTCATTTTTTATTAGTAATAAAAAACCTTGGTTGATTAGCTTGATGTGTAGAGCAGTCTCATATACCAGAAGCTATGTTGCATGGAAATGTGATACGATAATTTTTAAAAAAGTTAGGACATCCACACGCTTAGAATATAATATGCTAAATAAGTAATACATTAATATTTTAAATAAATAAACAATCATTTATAACAAATCATAAACATAAAATAAAAAATACTTAATTTCTTATTTCAACGATACAAAAGAAAATTAAAAAAATTTTATTTTTATTGGTAATAAAAAAAATCTTGGTTGATTAGCTTGGTGTAAGGAGTAGTCTCATATACCAAGAGTTAGGTTGCATGGACACAAGACGCGAGATACGGGAAACGTACGGATACGACAATTTTTAAAAAAGGTAGAACATTCACACGCTTAGGACATAGTATACTAAAAAAGTAATACATTAAAATTTAAAATAAATAAACAATCATTTATAATAAATCATAAACATAAATTAAAAAAAATACTTAATTATCTTATTTCAATGACACAAAAGCAAATTTAAAAAAAAAAACACTTTATTGTTACCGGTAATAAAAAAAAACCTTAATTGATTAGCTTAGTGTAAAGAGTAGTCTCATATACCAGAAACTAGATTGCACGGACACGGGATACGAGATACATGAACATTTATTATAAAAAATCATTTATAATAAATCATAAACATAAATTAAAAAAAATACTTAATTATCTTATTTCAATGACACAAAAACAAATTTAAAAAAAAAACACTTTATTGTTACCGGTAATAAAAAAAAAACCTTAATTGATTAGCTTAGTGTAAAGAGTAGTCTCATATACCAGAAACTAGATTGCACGGACACGGGATACGAGATACATGAACATATGGATACGATAATTTTTAAAATGTAGGCATCCATATACTTAGAACATACTACACTAAATAAGTAATACATTAATAATTCAAATAAATAAATAATTATTTATAATAAATCATAAACATAAAATAAAAAAATACTTAATTTCTTATTTCAATAGTTAAATTCTCAAAATTATTATCACTATTGAAAAATATATAATAGTGTGCATGCATTTTTTTATGTAGGTTATACCATGCATGACTTTTTCTATTGCATACCTTATGAAAAGTTTCGCGTGATATTTAAGAAGACATATCTTAGCATTACAGCTTTTTCAACATATCTCAATAAGATACAATTTATCATTTTATTATATAATTTTACTATTTTTAAATGATGTTATATAATATTATTTCATTTTTTAATATTATTTTGCGAATTATGCGGATTATAAGGAAAAAAAATTATATTTCAAAATAATATCATGCGGATATCAAATAATATCAAATAATAGTTTTTAATTATTTGATAGTTGTTTTATTATTAACATTTCATCAAATGTTAAAAGAAGTAACCTTGTATAATTCGCTTGCTCAAAACACTATATATTATATGAATGCTATTGTTTAACAATGTCTATGTGTTGTCTTAATTTCTTTTTAGCTCGTAACATAATATTTGGCAAAAGGCTAGGTATTTACAAATCTCAGAGAATTATTTAATGGACTTAATTTCAGCATACATATTCAGATCGTTCCCATTTAATGGAAACAGGTTTGCAATGGGAACAAAGTGACTTGTTCGAAAAAGAATTCCATAAAAACACTTGGTTGTTATGTTTGAAATGCTAGTCAATTCCAATCACTACCGAAAACATTTAATTGTGGAATATATTAATTACGGATGTGAAATGCGAGGCAGAAGATTCAGGAAAAAAAAAAAAATCAAACCACCAATATAAAATCGCTGTTATATGAAAATAATTTCGCAATCATTAGATTTAAAAATGTACTTATTTCATTACAAATTTATATAAAATCGATCATATAATAGTCAAATCCAAAAGAAAAATGTTAGATACGTACAATATTTGTTATGACAATTAAATGTAAATTTAATTGAGATATTATGTAAAATGCATTAGAATGAGGTCAAGTCTAGAGGTAGAAGACCAAACACTATGTAGAAGATGAGTCCACTGAGTTTAGCATAAGACGTTGGATATCCTGAAATGCAAGTAATGAGAGAAGAAGCATCTAATTAGAAAGAATATTATATATTATGACTCCATTTCTAAGACCGCAATATGAGTTTTCAAATATTATGACTCCATGGATTGAATGATTCTTGTTCTTGGCCTTAGCATTTGGTTCCATTGATAATTGGAAGACGAAGACTCTTTTGTCCGTTTAAGCAAGGGTTTCATACTTCAAAAATGAAGGACTCAGACTTTAATTTTCTCATAGGTATGAAATTAATCTAAGTCTTGTTACGTTTCTTATATATTTCAAACGAAAAAATTAATAAGGTAATGTTTAATTGGTAATTAATATTTATAATATTGATTTAGCATTACATTTTCTCGTTCCCTCTAATTTTAAACAAAGTTATTGAAAAAACAAATTCTTGATTTCAATACAATTGAAATATGTTGTTACTTGAATTAGTTCAAAAACAATTAATCGTTGGAATAAAAACACAACCATCCGCAAATTTTACCTATAAAATTCAGGAAATTTTGAAATTTCGAATTAGCCAAAACTTTACCTATATATTAGTTTTGGCTTGAGTACGAAGACACATGTGATAATAAAAAGAAAACAAAAACAAAAGACAAAAACAATTGGAACAAATTCCCATTGCATAAAGAGAAAAAGGAAAGTATATAAACAAATACACATCCACTAGTGAACCCAATTACTCAAATCTCTATTCTCTTGATATTCCATTGACTAACTAGTTCTTTTATATTAAAATTAAATCATGTTTTATATATTTTTATATAATAAAAATATTTAAAGAGATTGCTGATTTTTTCTTCAATCACTATAAAATGTGAATGCTCTCTTGTAACACAATTGTGCTAATTGAATTGCACCTAACAAGGTCTTCCGTGCCAAGGATGGGGTTCATGAACTTCCTTTCTGGTTCATGAATTTGCTTATGAGCTAATAAAGTCGTGTTGTTACAGCTGTGCAGATAACTAATTTGACACATTTTTTGCTCTTTTGTCTCAAGAAGTAAAAATAGAAAATCAAAATGAAATAAACAAAATCCAAAATCAAAATTTAATTTTTTTATAACATTATTTGTTAAACAAATCTTTTGTGAAGACTAATTGTGAATGAGAGATAAAAATACATTATTTTTTTCTCTTTTTTGAAGAGAAATTCAAATGATAATTAAAATTGCAAAGAAATTAAGGGCCTAATACATCATTTAACTCCTAAATTTTGACAAAAAAATTTTACGGCACCTTAAACTATAAAATCAATCTTATAGCACCTTGAACTTCATTTTTTTGTAATAATTTCATACTTTTTTACACTAAAAACAGTAAAATTTTAATAATTATTTGCTTTTAATACAAAATTTTGATTTGATACGTGGTTAATAATTTTTAAAACAATAGTTTTATATTTTTTCATTTTTCCATAAGTGGTTAATAAAGTGCATTTTTTCATTTTTTCATAAGTGTTTATAAGTTGAGACGTACAATAGGTCAAATAGAGTATAATTTTATAAGTTGAAGTATTCAATAGATCATAATAAAAACTAATGCTACCACAAAATTTTTTTATGAAAAGTACACGGATAAATTTATGTATTTAGCTATGATTTAAGCAAGCTTATAGAAAATGGACAAAATAAAGTTTTAGTCCGGCCCAACGAATTAAGCAAGCTTATAGAAAATGGACAAAATAAAGTTTTAGTCCAGCCCAAAGAGGCCATAGCCCAATTAAAACTGAAAAGGCCGAAAATGGACTTAGATGAATCTTTTCTGTAGCTAGGGAAAGGCCACAGCCCATATAAAGTAAGATTCTTTTCCTCTCTTGTTCTTGTTATTAGCCACCTTAAGGGAGGAAGATTAGATAATCTCATTTTTATGAATGGGTTAATCCTAAAGCTAAATAACATTTCATAATTTCTTGACACCTCAAACAATTTCAATATTTCAAAACCGATTTCAAATTAAAATTGAAGCATAATTAGAAAAAACAACTAGTCATAGCCTTGCATTTCATGTACATTTTATGGGCCATTGCGGATTATCTTTTCACCATGAGAAGTAAATTTGTAAAATATTTAATTTAGATTATTATTGAAAAATATTAAAAGTGCCATAATTTCATTTTGATAAGTATCTTATATCTATACTTTTTATATACTTTTATTAAAAAAAAAAAATAGAAGAGTTCTAGTATTTAATAGGTTACTAGTGTTTTATATCCCGGGCATTGCACGTTGACTGTACTCGTCGTATACTCATTTTTTTATTTACATAATATTAAAGTATAAGTTTTGTTTGGATTAAAATAAATAAAAGTGGTTAATTTATATTGCACTTTACCGCACAAACTACTTATAATATTATTTTTATGTATTTAATTCTATTTTTAGATAATGAAGTGGTTTCAGTATAATGTCCAACCTAATCCTCAAACATAATTCTTTAGTTCCTAATTTATAAAAGCAGATTTTTAAAATCTTAATAAGTGCCTAAAAAGAAAATCAAGCTATCACTCAATCTTGAATCCCTACAAATTTATTTATTGCACTTAGAATATTACAAATTTAGTAAGTGAAATAGATTTAGAATATAAGAGAAAAAAATATCAAGAAAATTAAAAATGCTTAATCATCAATAGGTTATTTATTTATTGCAAGAGAAATATGAATCTCTTACTAAATTAAAATAATAAAAGTTACAAATTATTCAGTAACAAAAAGAAAATAAAAAATTATTATTAAAATAAAACTCTTTTAAAACTCACCTAACAAAAAAACTTTTCAATGTATATAAATATATAAATAAAATATTATATATATTTTTTAATTTAAAATTTTCAACTGTTTGCCATCCGAAGTTTAATTATATAAATTTTATTTGAAAATTTACTTTTTAAAAAATATATAGAATCAAATCTTACAAATATAAAGAAAATGATACTAATAAAACTAATATATTTTTTTCTTTTTTTTTATCTCTTTCCTAAATAAAATATTATATATATTATATTTGAAAATTTATTTTTTAAAAATATATCTAATCAAATTATATAAACATAAAGAAAAAAGAATATTAATAAAAAGAATATATTTTCTTTTTTTTTATCTATCTCCTTAATAAAATATTTTAAATTATAATCAAAATAGAATTAAATATTTAATAAATAAATAAAAAATAATTTTCAAATATCTCATTATCATATATAGTTATTAAAAAATAAATTTAGTAGAGATAAAACTTAAAATTTTGAAATGCTTAATATCTATAAGTATTTTTAAAAAAAATAATTTTTTTTAATTAGGAAGCTTGATTGGCGAAATAATACTGTGGGCTACTGAAACAACCCGAATTTTTATTTTCAAAGATTTTCCAAATAAATTTAATGTACCGACAGCCTGGAAATTAATATTAATATTTTAGTGCAACTATCGTGAGAAACCGAACCGAAAACCGATTGAAAAAGCCGAAAACCAATCGAAAATCAAAGATTTGGGTTGAATCGAACCGAATCGAACCGGTTCGACCCAAACCATCTAGATTTTTCTTTTCTTTCTATTTCTAGCGCACCTCACTCCCCTCCCTCATATTTTTCTGCGCTTCCCGATCTCCGGCGACACCATCTCCGCCACCTTCTCCTCCTTTTCTTTCTTCTTCTTCTTCTCCTTTTCTTTCTTTCTTTCTTTCTTTCCCCCTTTCTTCTTCCCTGCACCTGCATTCACACCACTGTCCAGCAGCACCAGCAGCTCCAGTCGAGCGCCACTGCCGTTCTCACTGCCGCTCGTCACCGGAGCAGCTCTGTTGCTCGTTCCGCTTTGTCCTAGCTCACGCAGCGCCACAGAGCGCTCAGTCAGACCCTTCTGTCAGGTCTGGCGCGCCCACAGCAGCAGCTCCAGCTGCAAGTCTTGCTGCCAGCCGCCTCTCTCCGCCTCTCTCCGCCACTGCTAGCTAGATCCGGCCACAAGCAGTTGCTACCCTTCAACCCGGCAACTCCCATTCTAGCAATTCGACAACAACTATTTTTGGGTATAATTAATT
Organism: Jatropha curcas; assembly: GCF_041381405.1. Taxonomy (NCBI): domain Eukaryota; kingdom Viridiplantae; phylum Streptophyta; class Magnoliopsida; order Malpighiales; family Euphorbiaceae; genus Jatropha; species Jatropha curcas. Next base: position 24,314,290 of record NC_143156.1, read on the forward strand.
TAAGTGCATTTTAGTTAATCGATTAAATTTTATTCATGATAGTTAATTAAAGTTAGTTATTTTAGTTAGTTTGATTTTTTTTTACAATTTCAGTTAATCTAGTTAATGTTAGTAGTATTAGTTAATTAAATTAATTTTATTATTAGTAGTTAATTAATTTAGTAATGTTAGTTAATGAAATTAAATTTTTAATTAATTGTAATTAATGAGTTAGTTAAGTTTAGTTAAGTTAATGTTAGTAATGTTAGTTAATTAAATTAACCTTATTAATTGTAGTTAGATAGTGTAGTTAATTTAATTTGGTAAATGTGGATAGTTAATAGCTTTGTAATTTTAGTGTTGATTTAATTAAGATAGTTTAAACATAATGTTATGGTGTGGTGATGTTGAGATTGATGGAGGATGGGAAATTTGATTGATTGATTGCCCGATGGATGGGCTGTGTGGTTTGAAAATATTAGATATATTGTTGATATTTTAACAGGTGGATAGTCCAATTTTTAGGGGAGATGCTGCCGAAATTTCGGTAGAAAATAAAATAAATTTTAATAGAAAATAAAAATAAGAAATAAAATATAATTCAAACGAAAACAAATAAAATAGAGTTAGATAGGAAGATAAAAATTTTAGTACAGAAAAGAAATTAGATATTGAGATTATATTACGTAGAAAAAAAAAAAAATTTAGAATATAAAATAAAATTCTTAGATGGGTAAGGAGATATTTTGTCTGATAGAATTATTTCTTTTTGTGTCATTCTTATTTTGCTTAGATCGCCCGGGTCCATCTAGTGCTCCTCCAGGACAGAATCAAAGCTAGAATTTCGCTCTCCACCACTGTGAGTAATAATAAATAATGCATATCAACATGCATTTGCATAGCATTTTTTTTTTACAAACCTTATATATACATATATATTTTTTTTTATATTAAAGCTCATATTTATTTTATGTTGCATAATTGTATATTTTTATGTATTTGGTGCAGTACATTGAAAGAATTGTTTGAATAATTGTGTTGTGCATATATTGTGATTTGTTTGTGTGGAATTGGGATGAAGTGGGTCACCATGGGACTGTGAGACCGTACCGTTATATGGATCCAATATGATTACTGTTAGCCGGGTAAATGGGAGATCGGCGCCCCCGTGTGCACCTACTGCTATGATCTGTGTGATATGGAAAACCACAGGTTGGTTTCTTTATTGGGCGCACCTGATAATCTAGATTTGATCGCAGCCCGCAGGGTGGCCTCCTGTTGTGAGCGCCTGATGATCTAGATTTGATGGAGACGACCGGGTTACCTCCTGTTGGTATGAAAAAGAAAAGAGAGAATGGAAAAACAATGAGAGGGCTGGTCAAGTGAGGATTAGACCGGTCGGCCAGTATGGGGGATCGGCTCTCTGGTGCACATGTGAGAGGATGAGCCATGTGGGAGGACGGCTCATCGGGGGTTCGGTGACTCCACTGACTAATCTCCACGTGATGTGATTAATTGAAGGTGATATTGTTTGTGGGTGCTGATGTAATGTCATCTGATTGACTGATGTGTGTTCATTCAGTATACTAGGGTGCATTTTGCTTGACTGTATGTGGTGTGTATTATTTATTATTATTCACTGAGTTGCAAAACTCACCCCCTAAACAAATCTCCCAGGTACTAGGAAGTTGCCGGTTCGACTGAAGCTCTGCACTCTTCTCCGCAGAGTTATAAATGTAAAATTTGTATTCCTGTTATTTAATTTGGACTGTATAAATTATATTTTTATCTGACTATTATTGAGCTCCGCAGTTATAGGGTTGTGTATTTAAATTGGTTTTTATTGTTAGCACTACGCTATAAATTAATTATTGTTTAATTAGCTGCAGGTGAATCAGTAAGCCCATATTGTGATTATGATTTATTATGAACAGGCCCTGGTTAAATTTTATGTATTATTGAGATTGGGTCAGATGTTTGAAAAATTTTATCAACTTGTATCTTAAGTCATATGGGCTTACTGTTTTGATGAAATTGGGACAGATAGTTAGATAGATTGGATAATTTAGGCTTACTACGGGCCTCGGGGGCCTTAAGCTTACCTGGGCCCTAGTGCCGGTCCGGCCCACGGAAACGGGTCGTGACAAAAGTGGTATCAGAGCTTAGGTTCCTAATTCTAGATGTAACTGCGGAGTAATTCCTGTCATGTCTTGACATTGTCTTCCTTGCTTTTCCCTTCAGCGTTATTCGCAGTTAGGTTAAAGTCAAGTTGTTTAATATAATTAAATTTGTATCCTTGTTCTTTAGAGATGTGATTTAGTTACTGATGCTAAGGGGATGATCTAAAAAAAAAAAAAAAAAAAAAAAAAAAAAAAAAAAAAAAAAAAAAAAAAAAAAACCTTCTATGGAATAAACAATATTCATATATGATTTAAGTAAGTAAGAAGATAAGTTACATATGATTAATAAGTTGAAGTCAAATACTGTAAGTGTGCTATTTTATTTAATATGTGTTGAATGTAAAATACATGAGTGCGTGTATATGTGTGCCTGCAGAATTGAGACTTAATTGCTAGTTTTATTTAATAAGAGAACTAAATGATTCGAATTTGAGGACATTAGAATCTATTTAATTGGTGCCTTGAATTAATGTATGTATTTGGTGAAATTTATATTATTTTAGTTGGTGGAATTTATTATAGTTATTGGGGTAAATATTTTTCTGGATGGAATAGTTACATTAATTAGTATAAGTACATAACTGATTTTTATAAGGTTTACGTATTGAAGGATTTGGTGTGATTTGCTATAATAATTGGTGATGAGTATTTTTCGTAAGAAATAATATTGGTGGAATTATTATATGAAGTGAGTTTTATTTAGGAGCAATCACTGTCTGGTAGAGTAAAATATATTGTTGTATTCATCAACTATTTTTTTTAGTGTGTGAATATAGGGAATAATATAAATTATTGTGGTTATAAGAAAAGTAAATTGTGATTCTTAGTGAGAGATAAATTACTCTAATTTTTATGTACTTAGTGATGGATGTTGTGCGGATTGTGGCATCTTATATGGTATAAATAAGAATTAAATCTAATGGTGTTTATTCTTTTGATGTTTAGAATAGTTGTTACATACTCGATGGTATGTAAATGACAAACAATGATTTTTGTTTAACGGGAGATTCTATGATCTGAGGAACGACTCTATAAGGGAATTAAGGTACTTATGTTATGTAAATAGTGGGCTATGCTGATTAAGTGTATTGATGAATGACATCAGACATGGAGAGATAATTGTCCAATTATTGAATTGATGTTATACCAATGAATTAGATAAGTAAGAATGGATCTAGACTTATTATTGTATGGATAATAAGAAGAATCAATTACAGAAACGTGATGAGTATAAATTAGTATGATTTAAATGAGGATAATTATTATTTAGAGTTTTGATAAATTTGGAGTCACTGTTATTAAAAGTGATAAAAATAGGAATAATGATACATCAGAGGATTTAAGATAAAGACTTCTATATTTTGGGATTTCATGAGTGTAGAAAAATTGTGGTTTACAAGTCATGAAAGAGTTATGGATCCATGTGTAATATAATTAAGATCCTAGTACATGTAGGATGTTTAATAAGCCAGACTAAGCTTATGGACCAAGTATAATAAAATAAAAAGTAAAAGATAGCGAAGGAAATTAGTGGTTTTGGGATTGAAATGCTATGATATTCGATGATAATTATATTAGGAAAATTATAGCTTGAATATAATTTGAATATAATTTGAACATAATTTGAGTATGAAGAATAGAGGAGAATAATATTCGTATAATTGAACAGTGTCTTGTTATATCTTTTGAAGAATAGAGCTAAGGTAGATATTAAGAATTTAAATGATCATGAATAGTAATTTTATGCTGTAAATAAATTTCAGATTTATGAAACCTTAGAAAGTTAAAAGATGCTTTAGAATAAGTAGTTAAAAATAGGTAGTTAGACAAAAAGAAGTGAAATATTATTAAAGGTAGAAAGATGGAACATGTATACTATTGAAGGTAGGAAAATGACTTTGAGGTTTAAAATAGTTATCACTGTCGGTGATAATTCTAATAGAATATTAAATAAATAATTGATAATGTTATAACCAAACTTATGAGTGAGTTAATCGGTCTTTGCGAGGTGAGTTTCGAGAATTTAGTGGTTTATAAATAGTAAATTTAGAATCTAAAAAGAGATCAAATGTAGGAAACTATTGAATGTCTTGTGATAAACAAATAGATAATGGTTCAAGGATTGTAATCCCGATGACGAAAGAACTTAGTATGTATATATATATATATATATACATTCAAAAAGAAAGATAGATTTTCTACATGAAAGATAGAGATAAGAAAATTTTGACTTCTGTGATTTGATAAGTGTATTATGTTTTATGAGTTATATTAATTGAACCCATATATTGAGCTTATAAATGTATCATGTACAAGTGATATGTGTTATTAATAGTAATAACTGGGAATAAGAGTTGATAAAAGATCATAGGACTTAGCTTAAGATGACAATGAATGTGAATACATGTAACTTGTTGGTGGAAAGTATATAAACATAAGGACTTTCTATTAATTAGTGCAATTTGTGCAAGATACTTGTTTATTGGATAAAGAAGGTTAGTTATATTTATGTCCTTAGTAGAACATGGATGTAATTAGAGTATTTTATTTCATTAGTAAGTTAGCTAAGTTTGAATTTACTATTTGTTTGGAACAATGAAACTTGGTATAAGAATAAATAGGTGAATTTGGGTTAGTTTAACAATTTTAGTGAGGAGAATACATGCTAGTATTTAAATACTGAAAATATATACTATAGGATTATTGGATATGATAATGGGATGGTTTAAGCTTTCATCTTAATTATACTGGAATGCCAACTCATGGGTGTCGATCATATCATCAATCAATGAAACTTTCTCATGGAATGATTGAGATACCAATTAGGATGAGAATCATGAATACATGATGTGGAGTCAATGTAAATCTACTCTGAATTCCTTAGCAATTGGTAGCAATTATGATTGAATGAATAGAATTGTGTTATAAATGGCAGTTTGCGACATATCGAAAGGTTTAAGGGACTACTTAATTAGTTAGGTCCATTTGAGGATTGGTACATTAAAACTCAAATGTTGAGGAATTCAATTAGGTATTAACCTTGTTTGGAGTAAAGAATATAGAGAAGACATAATTAAGGTTGAAAATATTCCTAGATCGTATTAGGTATAAATTTTACAAATTCTTGGAGGTGCTAGACATTATGATAGACTTGGAGAAAAGGAATAACCCTATGATATTATTATCTAAATATTCTTTAAGAACTGGATTTCATTATGGAATGGAGTATAATAGAACTGTGTTTGCGAATTTTAGAAAATAAATTAAGAATTAACCGACATGGCAATAGTTAACATGGCTAGTTGCATAAGTTCTGGTCATAATTAATTAAGAAATGGTATGGTATGACAACTGGAAAAAGGAAAAGAGAAGTTAATAACTAAAAGAGGGACTTGATTGTGAATTTAAAATTCTCTATATAATTGATGTACTACTTGTTTTTATGGATTCTCATTAGTAGGATTTTTAAAGAGATTGTATATCTATCTTTCGTTAGAAAATGGTTAAGTTGTTAAAGAGGTGATGTGATTGGGATAGAAGCCAAGTATATCCTATCAGTTGATAGCACTTAGCTAGAGAAATGTCTTGATTCTATTTGAAATAAGCTTGTAGTAGTGGCAAGAATTTGTTCTCTTTAATTGGAAATGATTCAAATAGCACTTACTGGCAGAATTTGATAATAATCGAAAACTTTCTTGAGTTGGCAGCAATCATCTTATTTAATTATGAACAACTTTAATGATTATGAGGGCAAATATATGGAATTGGAATTGAAGGAACATGGATGAGTCAATATGTAGGTTTTGAATTTTAAAATAAGGAGTCCAAATTGGAATAGTAATAAATTTGATTGTATATGTGGATTCTTATATCAGTAAGATTACATATTGGGTTGGTTTATGAGTTTCTTATGGAGTGATGATCATTGCCTATGATAGCTAGTGAGAGACTAAATGACGATACATCAATGTAAGGACACATGATATAGAGCTAATGAGATCAATAACCCTTACTTGAGCAGATGTTATCAGTGAATAAAATTCTTACGTGTGAAGGTGAATATTAGTGTCGAATCTGTGCTTTAAGTTATGAATATTTGACTTGAGGGGACAACTTGTAGACATAGTATAATTCACGTTTAAATTAACTATGGTGATAAGGTAGATAACTTTAGGGATGGATTTATCTCATAATCATCCTACCCTCCCTATAAATTGAATTTTCTTCCCATTGGTTTGTCTTCAAAATTTAATAAAAATTAATTCCACTGGTCTGACTAACGAACTCAAAAATATTTATCTCATCTTCTTGATTCATCCTTCTAGCTGCTCAGAAGAACATGTGTTCTATTTCAAAAATTCGAGGAAGAATTTTTATAAGGGGGGAAGACTGAAACAACCCGAATTTTTATTTTCAAAGATTTTCCAAATAAATTTAATGTACCGACAGCCTGGAAATTAATATTAATATTTTAGTGCAACTATCGTGAGAAACCGAACCGAAAACCGATTGAAAAAGCCGAAAACCAATCGAAAATCAAAGATTTGGGTTGAATCGAACCGAATCGAACCGGTTCGACCCAAACCATCTAGATTTTTCTTTTCTTTCTATTTCTAGCGCACCTCACTCCCCTCCCTCATATTTTTCTGCGCTTCCCGATCTCCGGCGACACCATCTCCGCCACCTTCTCCTCCTTTTCTTTCTTCTTCTTCTTCTCCTTTTCTTTCTTTCTTTCTTTCTTTCCCCCTTTCTTCTTCCCTGCACCTGCATTCACACCACTGTCCAGCAGCACCAGCAGCTCCAGTCGAGCGCCACTGCCGTTCTCACTGCCGCTCGTCACCGGAGCAGCTCTGTTGCTCGTTCCGCTTTGTCCTAGCTCACGCAGCGCCACAGAGCGCTCAGTCAGACCCTTCTGTCAGGTCTGGCGCGCCCACAGCAGCAGCTCCAGCTGCAAGTCTTGCTGCCAGCCGCCTCTCTCCGCCTCTCTCCGCCACTGCTAGCTAGATCCGGCCACAAGCAGTTGCTACCCTTCAACCCGGCAACTCCCATTCTAGCAATTCGACAACAACTATTTTTGGGTATAATTAATTTAAGTGCATTTTAGTTAATCGATTAAATTTTATTCATGATAGTTAATTAAAGTTAGTTATTTTAGTTAGTTTGATTTTTTTTTACAATTTCAGTTAATCTAGTTAATGTTAGTAGTATTAGTTAATTAAATTAATTTTATTATTAGTAGTTAATTAATTTAGTAATGTTAGTTAATGAAATTAAATTTTTAATTAATTGTAATTAATGAGTTAGTTAAGTTTAGTTAAGTTAATGTTAGTAATGTTAGTTAATTAAATTAACCTTATTAATTGTAGTTAGATAGTGTAGTTAATTTAATTTGGTAAATGTGGATAGTTAATAGCTTTGTAATTTTAGTGTTGATTTAATTAAGATAGTTTAAACATAATGTTATGGTGTGGTGATGTTGAGATTGATGGAGGATGGGAAATTTGATTGATTGATTGCCCGATGGATGGGCTGTGTGGTTTGAAAATATTAGATATATTGTTGATATTTTAACAGGTGGATAGTCCAATTTTTAGGGGAGATGCTGCCGAAATTTCGGTAGAAAATAAAATAAATTTTAATAGAAAATAAAAATAAGAAATAAAATATAATTCAAACGAAAACAAATAAAATAGAGTTAGATAGGAAGATAAAAATTTTAGTACAGAAAAGAAATTAGATATTGAGATTATATTACGTAGAAAAAAAAAAAAATTTAGAATATAAAATAAAATTCTTAGATGGGTAAGGAGATATTTTGTCTGATAGAATTATTTCTTTTTGTGTCATTCTTATTTTGCTTAGATCGCCCGGGTCCATCTAGTGCTCCTCCAGGACAGAATCAAAGCTAGAATTTCGCTCTCCACCACTGTGAGTAATAATAAATAATGCATATCAACATGCATTTGCATAGCATTTTTTTTTTACAAACCTTATATATACATATATATTTTTTTTTATATTAAAGCTCATATTTATTTTATGTTGCATAATTGTATATTTTTATGTATTTGGTGCAGTACATTGAAAGAATTGTTTGAATAATTGTGTTGTGCATATATTGTGATTTGTTTGTGTGGAATTGGGATGAAGTGGGTCACCATGGGACTGTGAGACCGTACCGTTATATGGATCCAATATGATTACTGTTAGCCGGGTAAATGGGAGATCGGCGCCCCCGTGTGCACCTACTGCTATGATCTGTGTGATATGGAAAACCACAGGTTGGTTTCTTTATTGGGCGCACCTGATAATCTAGATTTGATCGCAGCCCGCAGGGTGGCCTCCTGTTGTGAGCGCCTGATGATCTAGATTTGATGGAGACGACCGGGTTACCTCCTGTTGGTATGAAAAAGAAAAGAGAGAATGGAAAAACAATGAGAGGGCTGGTCAAGTGAGGATTAGACCGGTCGGCCAGTATGGGGGATCGGCTCCCTGGTGCACATGTGAGAGGATGAGCCATGTGGGAGGACGGCTCATCGGGGGTTCGGTGACTCCACTGACTAATCTCCACGTGATGTGATTAATTGAAGGTGATATTGTTTGTGGGTGCTGATGTAATGTCATCTGATTGACTGATGTGTGTTCATTCAGTATACTAGGGTGCATTTTGCTTGACTGTATGTGGTGTGTATTATTTATTATTATTCACTGAGTTGCAAAACTCACCCCCTAAACAAATCTCCCAGGTACTAGGAAGTTGCCGGTTCGACTGAAGCTCTGCACTCTTCTCCGCAGAGTTATAAATGTAAAATTTGTATTCCTGTTATTTAATTTGGACTGTATAAATTATATTTTTATCTGACTATTATTGAGCTCCGCAGTTATAGGGTTGTGTATTTAAATTGGTTTTTATTGTTAGCACTACGCTATAAATTAATTATTGTTTAATTAGCTGCAGGTGAATCAGTAAGCCCATATTGTGATTATGATTTATTATGAACAGGCCCTGGTTAAATTTTATGTATTATTGAGATTGGGTCAGATGTTTGAAAAATTTTATCAACTTGTATCTTAAGTCATATGGGCTTACTGTTTTGATGAAATTGGGACAGATAGTTAGATAGATTGGATAATTTAGGCTTACTACGGGCCTCGGGGGCCTTAAGCTTACCTGGGCCCTAGTGCCGGTCCGGCCCACGGAAACGGGTCGTGACAGCTACACAATAAGGAATAACCTTCCATGTACCGAATTGTAATACCACGTTCCTTTTTTTTTTTTTTAAATCTCGAGCCTAAAATATTGCTATAGCTTATGTCACAATTGTGATTTATAAATATCAAATTTCAAAATTAAGGTGTCATAGTTTAATTGCATATCTAATTATTAGAAGATAATGTTTGAAGGAAATATTTATTTAATTAATCAGACGGTGGTTCGCTTAGTTTTCTTACTTACATGAGGAGCGTGACATCTTGAGTTCCAATCCTCTCAACAATAATTATTTTTATCAATTTAGTAAGCCAAAAAAAGAGTTATCCCCAGTTGACTTGTAGCCCCAGTAGTATTATTTCATCCCATAAAGACCTCCAATGTATTAAAAAAAAAGGAATAAAAATATTTTTTTGATTGGTTTGGTATATAAGAGCATGTTGGAATATGCTCAATCATGGGGTAACTATAATTAAAATAAATTAAGTTATCTTAATTGAAATTAAAATTAAGTGACATTTTCTTTTTTGAAAGGAATTAGGTGACATTTGATTGAGTCATTTATCACACTTTGGATTTAAATTAAATTAAAATATCCTAATTAAAATTAAACTAAGTCACATTTGGAACTAAATCAAATTAAGATATCCTAATTGAAATTAAACTAAATCACTTGACTAAAATCACATGTCACTTGATTAAACCCTAGTACTCATCATTAGCGAGTCTCAACATCTATTATCTTAAGCAGCCTATCTATTTGAATTTAAATAGTCCACCAATTGGAGTTTAAGTGGCTCGCCCAAAGCACAAAGCCAATTATGAAGCTTAATGCTCATCGTTCCTGAGTCTTGTCACTTATCCTTTGTGGATCTATAACATTTTATTGATAGGAATTAATAAATATGCCGAACAATTAAATAGGCTAAGCATTAATCGAATCTGTAACGCTTGGTCAAAGATTCTTCAACAGTCATTTAAATATGTAATGAATGTTCAAAATTCTCGCTTAAGATTCATGATCGGAATTCTTATTAAATATTTATATTTTTAATTACTATAAGAGAAACACTATAAATATTTGCATCACATCCAATTACAAGACACATTACATCCAATAGCAATTTTTGATTATTTATATTCTAATCATTTATTAGGTTTAACCAGCTCCAAACTCTAGCGCTCATCATTACTTAGTCCTACGCTTATTTGAATTTAAGCAATTCATCTTTTTGGATTTAAACAATCCACCCATTTGAGTTTAAGTGGCCCACCCAAAAAACAAAGTCAAGTATCCACGCTCAAAGTACAAAACTAAATTTCAAGCTTAATTAAGTGGTTCATCTCCAATACTCTTAACCAAGCATAAAGAAAAAGACAAGTACTGAGCTATGACACGTGTTTGGATATAAAAATCCATCATTTGGTGGGCAGACAATTGATAAAAATGTTTGAAAAATTATAATAAATGTGACTTTTTGAAATTTATTTTAACAGAACATCAGTCTGACTTTAAAATTTAAATTATTATCATTTGTGATATATTTTTACTGTTGTGCCATTTTTTTCATTGGCAAAGCATTAATTTATTAATATTTCAGTGTTTTCATATGTTAGTGTTTATTTTTATATTAATTTTCTATTTCAGTGTTTTAATATGTTAGTGTTTCCTTTTGTATTAGTTTTCTATTTTCACCATTGTTTCTTTTTTTTTAGTATGTTAATAATATTTTTCTGCTGTCGTTTTTTCAGCCTCATTAATTTTATGATGGTTCTTTCTTCATTTGTTGCCAATCCATTGGTTTCTTATTGTTTTTTCTCCTTCTGTTGTCGTTATTCTCATTATTGGTGTTGTTCCAATGGGTTCATTTTTTATGCATAAGGTATGTTGATTTCTATTTTTAATTTGTTGTTTATTATTGAGAATATCTCTATCAATTTTTTATACAATCAGTAACTACTGTAGAGATAATGTAGGACACTCGATTATATTTGGATTTATACGATACAATATATACACTGTATTTACCTTATTTGATACACCGCATTTTTACTTGATTTGATCCAATGTGTTAATTGATGTATATATATCTATTATGTATTTAATTGATTTTACAGTATTTACTGATACAATTTATATATATATATATATATATATATATATATATATATATATACACACACACACACCTCATATTTACTTTGTTTGATCCAATGTGTTAATTGGTGTATATATATCTATTATGTATTTAATCCATTTTACAGTATTTACTGATACAATATATATATATATATACACACTCTACATATACCATATATACCGTATTTACCATTATTCTTGTCGCAGTCGTCGATCGTCAGTAGTGTTACCAGTCGTCATCGTTGCGGTTAAATTACATAAACTGTATAGAGATTTGCTCTTACAGATTCCGTGTTTCATTGTATTTCCCTTTTTTTTTTAGTGTTTCCCGTTTCTCTTGCAAGGTCAATTTTGGTATTATTGAATTTTTTTTTACTGTAACTTGTTATTATATTAATAAATATTTTTTCATGACATTTAGTTAAAAGTGAAATCTTAAATTTGACATTTGCTTAAGGCCCCCAAATGTTTAATATTTTAAGGACCCATATGGAATTAATAGCGAGACCATTATGATATTATCCCATTATATATTATATAGGAAAATAATTAATTTGTCCTGAAGTTGACCAAACTAACTAACTCTCACCGTATTTTAGTAATATTAATTAATGATTTTTGAGATTTATTTACGTTAACGATTCCGTCGTTACATCCATTTTTTCCTGATTTTGACGTTAGAACGTGTGAAAAGATAAAAATGGCCTCACAGTTAACCGATAATAACCTTAACTACCCACCCTTGCCTTGCACAGTTCATAAAAACTCAACAAATTTTTTCAATAGCCGAACTTTTCTTCGTTGTACTCTAAGCTTACAAATGAAGTTTAGACTCAGATTTTATGGTTGTGTTGTTTTCAATAGCCATTGGGTTTGGAGAGCCAGGAGGTTGTACCCCCTCCATCTGCATGCTAAATAATAAGGAAAAGGAGAAAAAGAAAACATGGACCTCGAAGACAAGTAAGCATTATAAGATTTAATATTCATAGAAGACCAAGAAGGCAATTAAAAATGGCTCAGGAGCTTGATTTTATCGTTTCACCTGAGATTTTGTTTCTTGACTCATATATGCCAAAGCACGCGAAACTTCAATTCTCTATTTGTAAAATTGTAATTTTCTTTTCCCCAAATGATATCCCAAGTTTGGCGATGTGCGCATCTGCAAATGCATAGCTTTGATAAAGAGCTTCCTCGAGATACTTGCAGCGATCGTACACAGGGACACCGCCGAAAGATTGTCAAGTCTAGAGGTGGAGCTGCCCATCAAGGTAACATCAATTAAAGAAACGATGGATTCCAGTAACTGGAAGGTTAAAAAATATGAAAGCTTGCATTCAATTTGTATGGGTTACTACAGAAATTAGGGATTAAAAGGAGAAAGAGAGACAGAAAGTGGAGTTGAGTGTGCTATGTTTAGTTTTTATGAACCGTGGAAGGTAACGGTGGATGGTTCAGGCTGTTATCGTCTTTGTCTACTTGTGAGGCTATTTTTATCTTTTTACACATTTTAACGGTAAAATTAGAAAAAAAGTAGATGGAAAGACTAAATAATTTGATGAAAGTAAACCTCAGAAACTATTAATTAATATTTATAAAATATGAGACGATTTAATTAATTTAGTCAAATCTCAGGGCTAATTAATTACTTTTCCTATCATATAATGATCAAGGTATGCCGAGATTTTATCTTCATGATTCCCGACAACTGCTTCAAAACAATTATTATTCTTAAACTATAAAAGGATTGAGATGTAATTATAAAGGGGTCAATCATTTACCCTATTCATCAATGGATAAACACATAAATTCACTCATGAACTTTATTACATTAACCTTGTGACATTCTCAACTTTTACTTTCATTTATCAAACACTTCAACTTATAAAATTACACTTATTAAACACTTCAATTTTCAAATTTATTTTATTGAGAATTTCAATTTGCAAAATTAGATCAATTAAACACTTATTAAAAAGTTAAAATTTATGAAATTTATACTTTCAAAAGTCATGTTAATTACACGTTAAGTCAAATATTTTGTAGATAAAAGCCAAAAACCTTAAAAATTATTGATATTAATGTCGAAAGGCGTGTAATATTACAAATTTACAAATTAAGGTGCACAATAGATCATCTGCAAAGTTCAATGTGCCATAATATTAAAGTTGCAAAATTCAGAGGTGAATTTATGAATTCAACCATTCATCAATTAATTATAGAAATTAAAATACTACATCATATTTTGAATTTTTAAATCCTTTCATGTTCTATAAAACGTTGGTTATTTCAATTATTTCAATTTCCTAATTAAATTAATAATAAAAATTTGACTCTTTTATGTATCAGTAATTAGAATGAATTAGTTGTGTGACTGCTTGATTTGCAGGATGTGTAATTTTGTACATAATTCTTTCCCAGACACTTATTTTGTTCGGAATCAGTGGAAATGAAAAAAAATTAATGTGGTTTAAAAAATTATTCTGAGAAACAATTCATTTTTATTGGTAAAAAAAAAAATTCTTAATTGATTAGTTTGGTGTATAGAGTAGTCTCATATACCAAGAGCTAGACTGCACAAACACAGGACACGAGATACAAGAACATATGAGATACGATAATTTTTAAAAAAGGTACGACATCCACACGCTTAGAATACAGTACACTAAATAAGTAATACATTAATATTTTAAATAAATAAATAATTATTTATAATAAATTACAAACACAAAATAAATAAAAAAACTTAATTTCTTATTTCAATAACACAAAAATAAAATTTAAAAAAATTCATTTTTTATTAGTAATAAAAAAACTTTGGTTGATTAACTTGGTGTATAGAGTAGTCTCATATACTAGGAGTTATGTTGCATGGAAACGAGATACGATAATTTTAAAAAAAAAGTAGGACATCCACACGCTAAGCACACAGTATACTACATAAGTAATACATTAATATTTTAACTTAATAAACAATCATTTATAATAAATTATAAACATAAAATAAAAAGTACTTAATTTTTTATTTCAATGACACAAAAGTAAATTAAAAAAAACTTTATTTTTATTGGTAATAAAAAAAATATTGGTTGATTAGCTTGGTGCAAGGAGTAGTTTTATATACCAGGAGTTAGGTTGCATAGACACGAGACACGAGATACGGAAAATGTACGGATACAATAATTTTTTAAAAAAGTAGAACATTCACACGCTTATGACATAGTACACTAAAAAAGTAATACATTAAAATTTAAAATAAATAAACAATCATTTATAGTAAATCATAAACATAAAATAAAAAAATATTTAATTTCTTATTTCAATGACACAAAAGTAAATTAAAAAAAAAAGCACTTTATTTTTATCGTTAATAAAAAAAATCTTGGTTGATTAGCTTAGTGTAAAGAGTAGTCTCATATATCAGAAGCTAAGTTTCATGGACACGAGACACGATATACATAAACGTATGGACACGATAATTTTTAAAAAGTAGGACATCCATATGCTCAGGACACACTACACTAAATAAGTAATACATTAATATTTCAAATAAATTAACAATTATTTATAATAAATCATAAATATAAAATTTAAAAATACTTAATTTCTTATTTTAATAGTTAAATTCTCAAAATTATTATCACTATTGGAAAATATATTAATAGTGTGTGTGCATTTTTTTTTTTATGTAGATCGTACCATGCATGATTAAATAATATTTCAATAGTTAAATTCTCAAAATTATTATCACTATTGGAAAATATATTAATAGTGTGTATGCATTTTTTTATGTAAGTCATGTTAAGAATTAATCTCAAATAATTCAATAATAACCTAGATCGTGCAAACCACTAGATTCAACAAAATAGATTGAATAAGAAAAGGTTGCATACCTGACATCGTTGTTCGTCGATCTTGATGTATAGAATTAGGTTTGCAGCCTTCCAGAGAATTGAAGAATTGATTTAGCGGAAGCAATACGAAAGGAACGTAAAACTGAATCGTATTCAACTCCTCTGGGGACCACGACCTTTATATACCTGTAGGGTTAGTACAATTCCTATTTCGGTCCTTTAACGAAATAGGAATTATATAATGGTCTCTACACTTAATATCTATAATTAGTTGATACCTCAATAGTCAATTATTCACAATCAAGACCACATTTGAAATTGACTTTACAATTGGACTGCTGTACATATTTAATTTTACATATTAAGCCCACAATAGAAAATTAAATCCAACAATCTCCCACTTGGGCGAACATATGTTAAATAAAATACATACACCAAAAATGAGCTCAACAAACGCAGTCATACAAGGTATCCAAAAACAATCTCGTCCATTAGTTATATTGATAAAGAGCTGAAGAAACATTCGCCATAGATCTCATGACTAAGTTCATCATCAACTACATTACCAATACCCCTAAATGACATAGATTCATTATAGAAGTGTAGCATGAAAACTACATGTAATGTGATCATCATGTCTGTTTCCAACTGGTCACCAACAAAAGTGAGATCAAGCAAAACAATAATAATAATACAGAGTGTAACCATCAACCAAAATGAGTACTCAACAAAATTTCATAATAAAACATATCCAAAACAAAATAGAGCATTCAAAAACATAATGTATACATAAAGAGCAAACTCCCACTAAAACTAGACAGTCTCAAACAAAACGATACCCATATGAGCGGTGTGCTCATGGAAAACTTTCGGTATCACTGCCTTTGTAAGCGGATCTGCAATCATAGAGTTTGTTCCAATATGCTCTAAGGATATCTGTCCACTCTGTACCCTCTCCTTCACAGCCAAGAACTTAATCTCAATGTGTTTTGATCGAGAAGAGCTCCTGTTGTTGTTGGAGAATAAAACGGCTGACCTGCTGTCACAATACAACTTCAGTGGTCTTTCTATTCCACCTACTACACGAGCCCAGTGACAAGGTTTCTCAGCCAAATAGCTTGATTGGATGCCTCATAAGATGCTACAAATTCAGCTTCCATGGTGGAGGTTGCTACTAGAGTTTGTTTCACACTCTTCCAAGAAATAGCACCGCCAGCCAATAGAAAAACGTAGCCAGATGTGGATTTTCTACTGTCTTGGCATCCAGCGAAATCAGAATCAGTATACCCAATGATCTCAAGCTGATCTGATCTCCTATATGTGAGCA
Source organism: Jatropha curcas (assembly GCF_041381405.1). NCBI lineage: Eukaryota > Viridiplantae > Streptophyta > Magnoliopsida > Malpighiales > Euphorbiaceae > Jatropha > Jatropha curcas. The sequence goes on from NC_143156.1 coordinate 24,330,977, forward strand.
TATGTCCCTTAGTCCTCTGAAGATATCTCATGACTCTTTTGGCTGCTTTCCAATGATCCATTCCTGGATTGCTGAGATATCTACCTAACATGCCAACTATAAAAGAAATGTCTGGACGAGTACAAACTTGAACATACATAAGACTTCCTACAGCTGACGCATAAGGAACCTTTTGCATTTCCTGAATTTCAAGTTCACTCTTTGGACATTGTTGATTACTAAATTTATCACCTTTTGCAATAGGGGTATCCAATGGTCTAGAATTCTGCATACTAAATCTCTTGAGCACTTTATCAATATAGCTCTTTTGTGATAATCCAAGAATACCTCGAGAACGGTCTCGATGTATCTGAATCCCTAAAACAAAAGAAGCTTCACCTAAATCTTTCATCTCAAAATGCTTTGAAAGAAAAACTTTGGTTTCATGTAGCAAGACTTTACAATTAGTAGCAAGAAGTATGTCATCCACATATAAGACCAAAAAGATAAACCTACTCCCACTGAACTTATGGTACACACAATTTTCAACAGTATTTGCCTCAAAGCCAAACGAGACAATTACTTGGTTGAATTTAAAGTACCATTGACGAGAAGCTTGCTTGAGTCCATAAATGGATTTCTTTAATTTGCATACCAGATGTTTTGGATCTCCAATTATAAAACTTTCTGGTTGCACCATATATATTGTTTCATCAATGTCGCCATTGAGAAACGCAGTCTTAACATCCATTTGATGAAGCTCAAGATCAAGATTTGCAACTAAGGCCATGATTGTCCTAAAAGAATCCTTCGAAGAAACTGGAGAGAAGGTTTCTTTATAGTCAATCCCTTCCTTTTGAGTAAAGCCTTTTGCTACAAGACGTGCTTTATATCTCTCCACATTACCTTGAGAATCCCTTTTGGTTTTAAATATCCATTTGCAACCAATGGGTTTCTTTCCTTCAGGTAATTGAACAAGATCCCAAACTTGATTGTCTTGCATAGACTTATACTCTTCGTTCATTGCCTCAATCCACTTATGAGAGTCAGAACTCTGCATGGCATGATAGAAACTAACTGGATCATCATCTATCATGTCTACAGTATCCTCATGTTCCTGAAGAAACACTATATAATCATCTGGAATAGCACTTCTTCTCTCCCTAGTAGATCTCCTCAAAGGCATTTGAACAGGCTCTAATTCTTAAGGTTGTTGAATTTGTTCTTGAGGAAGAATAGCATTGTCTTGAATTGGATCTTGAATAGTTACAGGAGCAACTGGAGTCTGTACGCTATCAGAAACAACAAAAGGAATGAGAACCGAATCATCCTTACTTGGTTCCTCTTCAAAGACAATGTTTCTTTCTTTATTTCTCCCTCCAAAATCAACATCCTCAAAAAATGTTGCAATTCTCGTTTCAAAAAAAGTTCTGGAAGTAGGATTATAAAACTTGTAACCCCTAGACCGCTCAGAATATCCAACAAAGTAGCTGCTGATAGTTTTGGAGTCCAGTTTTGTTTCATTCGGCTTGTAAGGCCTTGCTTCAGCTGGACATCCCCAAACATGAAGATGCTTTAGACTAGGCTTACGTCCAGTCCAAAGTTCATAAGGTGTTTTAGCAACTGCTTTAGATGGAATCCTATTGAGAAGATAAGCTGCTGTCTTTAACGCTTCACCCCACAGAGACTCTGGTAAAGTAGAATGACTAATCATACTCCTTACCATATCCATAAGAGTCCTATTACGTCTCTCAGATACACCATTCATGCTTGGTGTACCAAGCATTGTATATTGAGGGACAATTCCACATTCCTGTAGGAAAAGCGCAAAAGGTCCTGGACGTTGTTCGCCTGAACCGTCATATTTACCATAATATTCACCACCACGGTCAGATCGAACAGATTTAATCTTCTTTCCTAGTTGATTTTCAACTTCGGCTTTATAAGATTTGAACACGTCCAAAGACTCAGATTTTTCATGAATGAGATATAAGTAACCATAACGAGAATAGTCATCAATGAATGATATAAAATATCTTTGGCCATTTCTAGCTGCAATATGGAATGGACCGCAAATATCTGTATGAATCAGTTCTAAAACATTGGATGACCGAATGACACCTAGTCTCTTTTGTTTAGTCTGTTTTCCTTTAATACACTCAATACAAGAATCCAAACCTGTGTAATCAAGTGTATCTAAGATACCATCAGAAACAAGACGCTCAATTCTTGATTTGGATACATGACCCAAACGTCTATGCCAAAGTACAGCTGAGTTATCAATATTCAACTTTCTTTTGGTACCTCTTGTAGTAACATGCAGGGATTCATGATAACTAGTATCAATGTCTAACATATATAGATTATCACATTCATTCAAGCAACCAGTACCCAAAACTTTTGAATTCATAGATAAAGTGAATATACTGTCTCCAAAAGAACAATGAAAACCAGATTTGTCCAAAAAGGAAACAGAAATCAAATTCCTTCTAAAAGAGGGAATAACAAAAGTATCTATAAGATCCAAAAAATAGCCAGTACTTAAACATAATCTAAAATGTCCAATTGCCTCTACTTCAACCAGATCGCCATTTCCCACATAGATGTATCTTTCACCGTCAGTTGGCTTTCTGTAGTTGAGGCAGCCCTGCAATGAAACACTTATATGAGCGGTAGCACCAGAATCCATCCAATAAGTGTTTTTAGGAGCTGAAGTTAAATTAACTTCACAACAGACTAAAACAAGGTACTTACCCTTCTTTGCAAGCCAAATAGCAAATTTAGGATAGTCCTTTCTCAAGTGATCCGTCTTTCCACAAAAGAAGCATTTTGGCACATAAGGCTTCTTTTGTACTGGATCTACAGCAGTAGCAGCAGCAGGTTTCTCAATAGCCTTTTCAACAGTCTTTGCAAAAGGCCTCTTTCTTTTCTTGTTCTTGCCCTTCCCAGCTGAAGAAACAAAATGAGCACTCTCTCTTTTGTTAGAATTCATCTTTTCCTCCTCATCAACACAATGAGAAATGAGCTCGTTAAGAGTCCATTTATTCGGCTGACAATTATAGGAAGTCCTAATTTGTCCATACTGAGAAGGAAGAGAATTCATAACCAAATGGACTAAAAGGTCATCTGGTAAAGCCATACCCAGCGCCTTCAGTCTCTTTGCAATCTGAGACATGCTAAGAATATGCTCCCGAACACCACCATTGCCAGCAAACTTCATGGAGGTTAATTTTCCTAAAAGTGTTCCCACTTCGGCTTTGTCATTCTTGACATAAGCCCTCTCCAGCTCGGCAAGATAGTTTTGAGCATTGTTCTTTTCAGCTGAGACAGAGTCTCGAACATGTTCTGGGACTCCTTTCTGCATGATCATTAGACCTAAGCGATTAGAACGCTCCCACTTCTCATACTGAACCCTTTGAACATCAGTGCTCGTATCAGTAAGAGGAGCAGGTTCGTCCATCCTGAATGCAAGATCCAAATCCATACAGCCCAGAAAGATCATAATATCTGATTTCCAAGACTCAAAATTTGATCCCTCAAGTTTAGGGACACAATCAGGATTAAATGACATTTTAGCTGACATCAGAGAAAATAAACAAATAGATAAGTATAAGCTCACAATCCACAAATGAAACAATTCACATAAGTAGAGATTAAAAAATGGAAATAAGATACAGACACAACATTAATATTCTCATCTTTGGATGTAAAACATTAACTTGTAATTAGTATCTCAATGCAGCAATCAAATATTGATAACATAGTCCTGACAAATAATAAATCTTCCTTTGGGCCGATATATCATTGTCATGGAAAATAATCAAACAATTATCACATATTTATTGCCAAACATGTATTCAAAACTCAGCCAGATAGCAACCTTCCTTTGGGCCGATTAACTATCCGCAACGAATTCTAATACACCTGTCTAATATTCTAAAATAAATCAATTCAAGCAATAGAGGTCACTTTGGTGACTCATTGATCAAATCAATTTATTTTAACAAATATCAAACACAATGGGGACTTAATCACTCCAAAATTTAATCTCAAGTCGACAAATTAAATCATTTAATTGTAATTAAAACAAAACAATTGCAATTAAATGAATTGATTGTCTAAATATTTAATAATCTAAAATTATTTAGTCCAAAAAAAAAATTTATAATCTAGTCTTTAAGTCACTAAATTAGAGACTAAGTTATAAAATTGGACTAAATAAATTTGAATAAATAAAGTTTGGGGTCTAAACGAAAGAAAACAGAAATTTAAGGGCCTAATACGAAAAACAGAAGATTAGGGGCCTAATCTGAAGTTACAGGAAATTTAGGGACCTAATCTGAAGTTACAGAAAATTTAGGGACCTAATCTGAAGTTACAGAAAATTAAGGGACCAATATGAAATTACAGAAAATTAAGGGACTAATATGAAATTTTCCAGGGATCTAACCGTAATTTTCCATCCCTAACCTTAAAACCAAAACTATCAGAGACGGAAAAAAAAAAACACAGCCGCCGACTCTCTCCAAAGAAACCAGAAAAATAGGCCAAAACAAATCTTTGTTCAACAATGGAGATTTCATTATACTCAAGCCAAAATTTCGATCAAAATTCACAAACCTATACTGTTTTTTTTTTTTTTTTTTTATTAAACAAAACCCTCGATCCGTAAACAGTAGGGTAAACAAATAAAAAAAAAAAAAAACATACGAAAATCAATCTAAAATCTAGCAATTATGCACAAGGCTCTGATACCACTTGTTAAGAATTAATCTCAAATAATTCAATAATAACCTAGATCGTGCAAACCACTAGATTCAACAAAATAGATTGAATAAGAAAAGGTTGCATACCTGACATCGTTGTTCGTCGATCTTGATGTATAGAATTAGGTTTGCAGCCTTCCAGAGAATTGAAGAATCGATTTAGCGGAAGCAATACGAAAGGAACGTAAAACTGAATCGTATTCAACTCCTCTGGGGACCACGACCTTTATATACCTGTAGGGTTAGTACAATTCCTATTTCGGTCTTTTAACGAAATAGGAATTATATAATGGTCTCTACACTTAATATCTATAATTAGTTGATACCTCAATAGTCAATTATTCACAATCAAGACCACATTTGAAATTGACTTTACAATTGGACTGCTGTACATATTTAATTTTACATATTAAGCCCACAATAGAAAATTAAATCCAACAAGTCATACCATACATGACTTTGGTTATTGAATACCTTATGAAAAGTTTCGCATGATACTTAAGAAGACATATCTTAGCATTATAACTTTTCAGCATATCTCAATAAGATACAATCTATTATTTTATTATATAATTTTACTATTTTTAAATGATATTATAAAATATTATTTCATCTTTTAATATTACTCTGCGCATTATGCGGATTTTAAGGGAAAAAAAAGCAAATATATTTTCAAATAATATCATATAGGAGGAAAAAAAAACTAAATTAATATTAATAAGGAAAAACTATTTTATTTGGAAATAAAATAGGAATATGAGGAAAAAGAATTCCCATAATTTTCTCTTCAAATTAGAGGGAAAATAAAAAACTATAAAAATAAATTTGTAGAGAAAAATTGATTTTATTTTTTTTATATCGAAAAAAAGTAACAAAAGTTTTTCCGAAAATTTAGTCCTTTCTTTTTTTTATTATTCATTAATAAAAAAAGATAAAAAAATAAATTAAAAAAACACTTCATCACGCAATACAGGAACATACGCAATATGATAATTTTTAAAAAAGTAGGAGATCCACACGTTTAGGACACACTATACTAAATAAGTATAATACATTAATATTTCAAATAAATAAATAATAAATTATAATAAATTATAAACATAAAATAAAAAATACTTAATTTCTTATTTCAATATAATTAGTTAACTTCTCAAAATTATTATCATTGTTGAAAAATATATTAATAGTGTGTGTGCATTTTTTTATGCAGGTCATACTAGGAATGTCAAAATAGGTCGCGACAAGTGAACATGATTCCCTTAACATGAGAAATAAATGGGTTAGGGTTGAGGTAAAAAGAGTTCATGTCATGAACGAGTTACCCATTTGCAACACGAATATAAACGTGTTGTGTTACGGGTTGACACGCGGGTTGGGCGAGTGACCTGTTTATTTAAGAGTAAATAGATAATTTTAGTGTTAGATATAAATACTCCAACTAAAACCTATTTAAATTTTATTGTTGCATTAATTTTTATTTTAATTATAAATCATGAAAAATTTATGGATTTTACATGTAAAAATTTATTTTTAAATATAATTGGAGTTAAATAGGTTAAAAGTTAAAAATAATATAATCAGGTTAAGTAGGTCGTATATAGGTCAACACATCCACTTAACCTATTTATGATATTAAGCGGGTTACAGAAGTTGTATATGAGTCAATACGATCCGCTTAACCTGTTTATGATATTAATCGTGTTAAATGTGTCATGTTCGTGTCAACCGTCTAATTTTCGTGTTGTGTTTGTGTCGAAGTTATAAAAAATTATTTCATCCTTGAATATTGTTTTGCGGATCACGCGAGTTCTAACACTAGTAATATATAAAAACAGGGTAGTTTGCCTTATCTGAAAGCCACGTGTGAGTAGCACAATTTGCCACTTGGCATTATTTTGGATTATAGACGGATGTTAAAATTCTAACACAATTTGTCACTTAACAATATTTTGGATTATAGAATGGTAGATGTTAGAATTCTAACACAATTTAGCACAATTGTAAGAATATTAGTTGTTTATATTTTCAGATAAACTCTTTATTAAGGTAATATCTACAAAAAAGATTGTCTCTAGCATTTAATATATTAATATAAATTTATTTCTTCTTACAAAACAATTAATAAGTAATCCAAATGTTTAAAAAGTGTGAATAAACAATATATTACTATTAAATAAACAATATATAAATAATTTAAAAAATATAAATTGGAACGTACGAGTTATGATAATTTTTTAAAAAATAGGACACTCACACGCTCAGAACACACTACACTAAATAAGTAATACATTAATATTTAAAATAAATAAATAATCATTTATAATAAATCATAAATGTAAAATAAAAAATTAATTTCTTATTTCAATGATACAAAACAAATTTAAAAAAAACACTTCATTTTTATTGGTAATAAAAAAAATCTTGATTGATTAGTTAGGTGTATGGAGTAGTCTCATATACCAGGAGCTATGTTGCACGGACACAGGACACAAGATAAAGGAATTTACGATATACGACAATTTTAAAAAAATGTAGGACATCCACACGCTTAGGACATAGTATACTAAATAAGTAATACATTAATATTTCAAATAAATAAATAATTAATTATAATAAATCATAAACATAAAATAAAAAAACACCAAATTTCTTATTTCAATGATACAAAAACAAATTTAAAGAAAAAACACTTTATTTTTATTGGTAATAAAAAAAACTTTGGTTGATTAGCTTGGCGTATAGAGTAGTCTCATATACTAAAAATTAGGTTGCATGAACACAAGACATGAGATACGGGAACGTAAGGATACAATAATTTTTAAAAAATAGGACATCCACACTCTTAGGACAGTACATTAAATAAGCAATACATTAATATTTCAAATAAATAAATAATTATTTATAATAAATCATAAATATAAAATAAAAAAACACTAAATTTATAATTTCAATGACACAAAAATAAATTAAAAAATATTTTATTTTTATTAGTAATAAAAAAAACTTGGTTGATTAGCTCAGTGTATAAAGTAGTTTTATAAATTAGAAGCTAGGTTGTACAAACATAGGACACGAAATACGAGAACATATAAATACGATAATTTTTAAAAATAGGACATCCACACGCTTAGATAAATTACACTAAATAAGTAATACATTAATATTTCAAATAAATAAACAATCATTTATAATAAATTATAAATGTAAAATAAAAAAAAATAATTTCTTATTTCAATGATGCAAAAATAAAAACATTTCATTTTCTATTGGTAATAAAAAAAACATTGGTTGATTAGCTTGGTGTATAAAATAATCTCATATACCAGAAGTTAGGTTGCACGGAAACAGACACGAGATATAGAAACGTATGCGATACGACAATTTTTAAAGAAGGTAGGGCATCCACACGCTTAGGGCACAATATACTAAATAAATAATACATCAATATTTCAAATAAATAAATAATTATTTATAATAAATCATAAACATAAAATAAAAAAATACTTAATTTCTTATTTCATTGACACAAAAATAAATTTTAAAAAAAAAACACTTCATTTTTATTGGTAATAAAAAAACCTTGGTTAATTAGCTTGGTGTATAGAGTAGTCTTATATGCCGGGAGCTAGGTTATACGAACACGGGACACGAGATATGGAAACGTACATATACAATAATTTTTTAAAAATAGGACATCCATATACTTAGGACACAGTACCCTAAATAAGTAATACATTAATATTTCAAATAAATAAATAATCATTTATAATAAATTATAAACATAAAATACAAAAAACTTAATTTTTTATTTCAATGCTACAAAAATAAATTAAAAAAAAACACTTCATTTTTATTGGTAATAAAACAAAACCTTAGTTGATAAGCTTAGTATATGAAGTGGTGTCATATACCAAGAGTTAAGGTTGCACGAACACGGTACACGAGATATGAGAACGTACAGGATATGATAATTTTTAAAAAGGTGGGCTATCCACACGCTCAAAACACACTACACTAAATAAGTAATACATTGATATTTTAGATAAATAAACAATTATTTATAATAAATATTAAACATAAAATAAAAAAATACTTAATTTCTTAATTCAATATAATTACTTAAATTCTCAAACTTATTATCACTATTGAAAAATACATTAATATGTGTATACATTTTCTGATGTAGGTCATACCATGTATGGTTTTTGCTATTGCATACCTTATGAAAGGTTTCGTAGAATATTTGAGAAGACATATCATAGCATTGTAACTTTTAAGCAAATCTCAGTGAGATATAATTTATCATTTTATTATATAATTTTACTATTTTTGAATGATGTTATAAAAGATGATTTCATCTTTTAATATTGCTCTACGCATCGCATGGGTTGTAACACTAGTTACATTACTAAAGTTAACAACACAAAAATAGAAAAGCCACTAAAAATTACAAGTTTACAATAAAACAATAAATAAATACAAAAATAATTACAAAATAACTGAACTTAAAATCAAACAAATAAAAAATTTGTTATATGATAACTAAAATTAATATTAGAAAAATAGAAAAATGTGAAACAAAAAGTAGAAATATAATACTCAAAGTAGATTGCTTCATAGAGAATTAGAATGAGAAAGCTTTCTTAGCATGGCTTTACATTGATATATCTATACTGCTTAATGTAATTAAAGTTAATCATTAAAAAAAAAAATCTCAAACTTTGCAAGTAATTTTAATTGTACCGTATATCCAACTTTCTTCTTCTAATACCTTGAATTAACTTAAAGTTTAGTTACAATAGCACTCTAATTTTAAATTGTATCCAATTTAATAAATAAAATATTTCATCCATCTTATTTTGTTTGCTGGTTTGACAAAATACTCATATTAAGAATTTAGTCAAGAAAAATCAATTTTCTTTTTTTACCCTTAATTCATTAAGATATTAATAGAAGTTATTCATTTAATGAACAATCATAAATGTCATTATGAGAAAGACAATTGTTTACATATGTAAATTTAGAAACCTTTCAAACGTTTTCAGACATTCAAAAAAGTAATAACAAGCAATAAAATGGGACGGAAGGATATTATTTTCGTTTGACATATATGATCAGGTTAATTAAAAACTCACCGTTTAACAACATCCTAACTAATATTTATTATGAATTTTTTTAAAATTCATAAAAGCTAAGTGAAATAGTAAATTTTAGTTAGTTATAAGCATAGAATATTTAGGTTTTTGTTTTGTCATTTTTTAAGCATGAAATTTTAGTTAGGGTTTATTGATATTCTAATTAAGTTAGATTTCTTATAAAAATAAGTTTTATTTATTACAGCATGATTTTATTTTAAGGAAAATAATTATTGTCAATATTATATAAATAAATAATATATTTTATTTTTAAGATGAATATTTTTTTTATTTTAATGTTGAGTGCAATTTGAAATTAGAGTACTATCGTAACTAAAGTTGAAGTTCATGATAAGATTAAATTTAAAAATAATTAATACTTTTGATTTTCTTGTTTATTAGTGATAACAATAAATTTAAAAATAATTAATACTTCTTGATTTTCTCAAAATAAAAATAATTTTGGAGAAAACTTAAAAAAAACATGGATAAAAATAGATAGTGTCAAGTAAATTGTAATATCTATATATTTATTACAATATATATATCAATTGAAGCAAAAAATAACTTCAAGATAGCTTTCTACGTTCAACATTTCTATTTATCTTTTTTAACAGAATTTTAAATTTTCTTTTACATTTTATTTTATTTATTACGTTTTGATTGGACCTTAATATTCCTAATGAACAGAAAAATAAGTATATAATTACGTAGTTTGAAATTTTTAAATTTTTTTCTCATCTGTCTCTATATCTATTTAATTTAATATGTTTAATCTATCTATATATAATCTCATCACATTAAGAAATACTAACACTTTGAAAAGTGGCGTCATCTACGGCGAGAACATCCTCTGCAATGGAACAATCTTCAGTTTTCACGCGCAATCATAATTTATTAGGTATTATTGTTCTATGATAGTATAAAAATCTCTCTTTCTTCATTGTGGGTACATAATAAATAATTGTTTTTTTTCACGCTTATTGCTTGTGAACTAAGAGTATCAAAATTGACATTGGTGACAATTCAATATGTCTAGATCTACTCTTCGCAGTTGGTAAAGCTCACCCATTTTCTTTCAGTTTTCAGATGCAATATGCAATTATCTATGATCTATGATCGCTCCTTTTTTTTTTTTTTTTGTTGGTTTTTTCTTTTCATATTAAATAATTCTAGAAGGAATCCTGCGCTTTCTATTCCATATATTTATTTACATATTTATATTAAACTTGCACAATAATAACATGGCACCCTCTCCTAAAGCATTCTTTGTTTCCTTTTTTTTATAATTTTTTTTAAATTTTCAATAACTTTTTAATCATTTATTTTTTCTAAAGCAATTTAGATAATTATTCACAGATAATTATTATTTAAAAAAATTATTTCAATTGCACAAAATGTATCTCTTCGACTCTCTCTTTATTCTATATCTATATCGATACTTTCAAATATTACATTTGATATGGATTCTAAATAAGATTGATATATACTTAACCCTATTTTCTAGAAATAGGATAGTGTTGATTTTAAAATTTTATTTGTTTTGAGAAGGGTTTCTCTCGGGTTTCAGTGCAGAAACAAAATCAGTTGCATTTTACTTCTCTGGTTACTTTGTTTACAATGAAGTCTTTCTTTGCTAACAAATACACTGGGTTCTTTAACCATTCCATATATAGGTATTTAAAAATTAATGACTATTTCATTATTTTTTGGTGTTCCCTCAATATTTTTTTATGGAGTAAGAATGACATTCCTGAGGTGACGCTAGCAATTGACTCAGAATAGACATCTCAAGAAAAATGTATTGTTACGAATTGAAATCTTACACTTTCCAGTACTTTGATTATTATGTTCTATTTCCTTGATCCTTTTGTTATGATTTTGGCTATAAGAATTATTAAAATTTTTTTACATTTATATATATTTTTTGGAGAATATATATATTCTAAAACGCTCAAGGATATTAAAATTTAAATTTCTGATTTTAGATACGAAGATTACTTTTTACAATTTTTAAATGGAATATATTTTATATATTTTATTTCTTTATTTATTTTTAGGTAATATATTTACAATTGAAACTGCTATTTTTAATCTTATCTATTTTTAAAAGGTTATATGTAATTAAAAATATCTGTTTTTTAAAAGTATTTATTTGAAATTAATAGATGTATATAAATAATACTTACTTTCATTCTTCTTCTTTTTTTTTTTTTTTTTAAAAACTCATCTTATCTATATATCATCGACTTTTCATATATCTATTAAAATTTTTCTTTTATTTTTCTATATATTTGATAGATATGTGTAGATAATTAGTACTTTAATCTTCTTTTCTTTTTTTAAAAAAGATTATCTATATTTATAACAATATCTAAGTGTCTTATCTATATTTTATATCAATCTACATGTATCTATATATTTGTATCAAGCTAAAAGCATACATAAAGTATTTTATAACTACGTTATTTCATTATTTATTCAACTTTTTTTTTTAAAAAAAAAAATGGTATACACGTTGCTTCATCAATTTGAGCTCTACAAAAAATGATTGTGCAATAATAATCTTGGATATGATTTTGATGATGAGAAAGTATATGAACCTTTCAAAAATTTGAAATTAATTTAATAATTTTGGTTTGCTTTTTTTTTTTTTTTCTTGAGTTTTCAATTTGATTTTATTATATTTAATTGTAAAAAAAATATATAATTTATGGTACAATATACCAAAGAATCAATTTAAAATGTAAATTGGATAAGGGGTTGAAATTTGCAAAAAGAAGTTATTCAAGAGATTAACAATTAAAAACATCGTTCGCAATGTGCTCAAACAAATGGTTATTGTTTCATATCTTCTACTGATAAATTTAATTTGTATAATACTTATAAGTGTGTATATTTTCATTGTGTGGTAAGACAGGTTGCTCAGCATCCATTTCAATATAATTAAACTTTGAATTATTCAAAAGACAGTGATTTATATTTTAAAAAATGTTACATGTACTATATAATTAATAAATCATAAATTATAACGTATATTAATAAATTAACCTGCTTGTATTGCGCGAATCTTTACTTAATAATTAATAATCATCGAATATCAGCTGATAGAACATTATTTTTTATTTTTTATTAACTTAATTAAAAATCTTAACTGTTAGCCAATATCAAGGTTCATAATAATTAAAAACAAAAAGAAAGAAAGAGGGAGGAGACATGGAAGGAGAGTAGCGCTTGCAAACAAGAATTGGAAAAAAGATATACCAACCATTGACTGACCCATTTTCTCTTCTCCCTTGCTCGCTTTCCCTTTGGATCTGAGTCTCTCTTTCAAATGGGAAACAATCCATTCTTATTTGCCCCTACAGATTCCTATTCTCAACCATCACCGTCATCTTTGTCATCACAGTCGCCGTTGCCATCACCATCGCCGTCATCTAATTCATGTTCTTCACGTCCATCTTCCGATTCTTATCCAAGTCTAAATTCTCCTTTTCAGCCTTCTCAACAAAGTCTTCCTCAACTGCCTTCCCATACTTCTTCAAGTCATTTTGATCCGCCTTCTGCGGCTTTTGTCGGACCTTGTGCAGCATGCAAAATCCTTCGCCGGCGATGTACTGATAAGTGTTCTTTAGCTTCTTATTTTCCTCCAACTACAGAACCAGATAAATTGAACATCATTCATAAAGTTTTCGGTCTTAGCAATACGTTCAAGATCTTGCAGGTATTTATGATTTAAATTACTCTTTAATTAGAAATAATTATATGTCAATTACATGTCGAATAAGTTATCCATCACAAATGTTTATTTATTTATTTAGAGATCCCTTATTTTCACGATCTCATTTATTAGGATCACAATTAAATTTATGAATAAATACTAAAGAGATTAAAATACCCTTAGCTAATTTCAGTATACTGCCTCTATTTGATAATAATTGTGATATTTGATAAAATAGTTTATTTTAAATATTTATCACATTTGTGGTTTGAAGCAGTAATAAATGCATTTTTTCATGATTACCTTTGTACATGACTAATAATTACTACTTCAATTTAATAGTTTTCTTTTAAGAATAAGAATTAAATTAAGGGTAATATAGTCAATTTACTCAATAATTTATTGTAACTTACACAAATTTAATGGTTTTCTTATGATTAAAATAATTGTTTCTAAGATTCCTCCCATACACAGCATATCATGCATTAATTCTCGATATATTTATTTTTGGAAAATGAATTAATATTGTTTTATTATTTTTCTTTTTAATTTTAGCTAAAGACAGGAGGAGACATTTGGTTGACTCAGGTTCAAATTTAATTAAATCGGAAAAATCAAACAGAACTGAAATGTTTATACAATCAAATCAAATTGAATCGGTTTGATTTTAATTTGGACTGAAATGTATTTAAAATGTGTTTATTAAACGGATAGGTTGCCTATAAATTAACCAGAGAGTTTGCTCAAAATCCATGGTAGCATATTTTTCAATTCGCGAAACCGAATTTGTTTAATATAGTGAGTTATGGATAAAAGTATCAAAAGACTTAAACTCATACCTTACTCAAACTTATCGTATATCGTAATCTTAATATTCCGTGTCCTCTTAAATCTGTTTATAACAATTTAATTTGCAATAATTGTGTTGGAGTGGATTATGTAACATACTCACTCCGTTCTTTACTTAATTTTGTGAATATTTACATCACATTTAAATTTAATTAAATTTCAATATACTAATCATGTTTTATAATAATTGTTACATTTAGAATTGCACATCTCTTTAACAACTATTAAGTTTGTCTAAGTTATAATAAATTATTGAGTAAATTGACTATATTATCCCTAATTTAATACTAATTCTGTAAGAAAACTAGTAAATTGAAGTAATAATTATTGGTTACATACAAAGGGTAAACATGGAAAAAAAGATTTATTACTGTTTGAAACCACAGATGTAATAAATGTTTTGAAACAAACTATTTTTTCTAATGTGACAAGTATTATGGAACAAAAGTAGTAATAATTAGTTACTCTGCCAATTCACTTACTTTTTTTCCCTAAAAAATTTTGACAAATGCTTTTATAATATTGTTTAGAATTTCAAATATAATCATCAAATATGAATACTTCTAAGTTTTAACTCTGTTATTTCTTTTGGAATATTTTAGAATCTCCCCAAGTGTCAAAGAGTAGATGCTGTAAGTAGTATGATTTATGAAGCAAATGCAAGAATTAGAGACCCAGTTTATGGGTGTGCAGGTCAAATTTCCCTCCTTCAAAAACAAGTCGATGAACTTCAAGCTCAACTGGCCAAAGCACAGGCAGAGGTAGTGAACTTGCAATGCCAACAAGCCAATTTATTACCTCAAATGTCCATGGAAACGGCAGAATCCAATAATCGTCAAGAACCCATATCTTAACAACCATCACACAATCATGCAAGTACTCTCCACGACCCGTTGGAATCTCTTTGATCATGTTAATAAAAATGCCAAATTATTATTGTTGTTATACCTCAAAATTTTTGGATTTAAATAGAAGTACGTGAAGACCCGTGGATTTCGTTGTCACTTCACTGTTATATTATATTATATATTGTTGGACAAAATAGTTTTATCCAAAGTTTTTGATGATCAAACAATTATGTGCTTCTAATGATTTCAATTTAGCGTTCCTGATTAATAGATTACTTCTTAAGATCAGAAGGAATTGATTTATAAGATACAGTTGAAGAGAATCCATTTATGCCAACAAAAATTGTGGATGACAATAGGGTTTCTCAGCCAACAATAGAGTGGAATGACAAGGAAAATTTTATAAATGTATTAATAAAATATTATACATATTTTTTAATTTAAAATTTTCAACTGTTTGCCATCCGAAGTTTAATTATGTAAATTTTATTTGAAAATTTACTTTTTAAAAAATATATCGGATTAAATCTTATAAATATAAAGAAAATGATATTAATAAAACTAATATACTTTTTCCTTTTTTTTTATCTCTCTCCTAAATAAAATATTATATATATTATATTTAAAATTTTATTTTTAAAAAATATATCTAATCAAATTATATAAACATAAAGTAAAAAAAAATTAATAAAAGAATATATTTTCTTTTTTTTTATCTATCTCCTAAATAAAATATTTTAAATTATAATCAAAATAGAATTAAATATTTAATAAATAAAATATAAAATAATTTTCAAATATCTTATTATCATATATAGTTATTAAAAAATAAATTTAGTAGAGATAAAATTTAAAATTTTGAAATGCTTAATATCTATAAGTATTTCTTTAAAAAATATATATTTTTTTAATTAGGAAGCTTGATTGGTGAAATAATACAGCGGGCTACACAATAAGGAATAACCTTCCACTTACTAAATTGGTGGAAACACTTATGGTCGAGATGATTCGAACTCGAGACCTCTTACTCCTTACATAAGTAAGAAGACAATTAGATCACATATCATTGGCTTAAAAAATAATTTTTATAAATATATCTAATCAATTAATAAAATGTAATTTCTAATTGGTTATGAGTAAGGTTATTTTATGATATCCTAAATTTCATCAAGGGCACTATTCGAAATCCCATTATTTCCTTACTCCCACATTTATATATAGTATAGATAAACAAATAATTGGATTAAAAATTCAAAGAGAATTTCATAAATATTAAATTATTTTGTGATTTTATTTTTGATAATAATTTGTAATTTCGTGTAAATGATAATTCATATTTTGTAAAGAATGACGGTTCTGAATCCCGTAAACAAAAGATCATATTTCTAATCTGCATCTACGAATTCTAATACCACGTTCCTTTTTTAAAAAAAAAAAAAAAAAATCTCGAGGCTAAAATATTGCTATGGCGTATGTCACAATTGTGATTTATAAATATCAAATTTCAAAATTAATGTGTCATAGTTTAATTGCATATCTAATTATTAGAAGATAATGTTTGAAGGAAATATTTATTTAATTAATCAAACGGTGGTTCGATTAGTTTTCTCACTTACATTAGGAGTGTAAAATCTTGAGTTCGAATCCTCTTAATAATAATTATTTTCACCAATTTGATAAGTCAAAAAGAGAGTTATACCCTGTTGATTTGTAGCCCTAGTAGTGTTATTTCGTCCCATAAAGACCTCCAATATATTAAAAAAAAGGAATAAAAATATTTTTTTGATTGGTTTGATATATAAGAGCATGTTGGAATTTGCTCAATCATGGGGTAACTATAATTAAAATAAATTAAGGTATCTTCATTGGAATTAAAATTAAGTGACATTTTCTTTTTTGAAAGGAATTCGGTGACATTTGACTGAGTCATTTATCACACTTTGGATTTAAATTAAATTAAAATATTCTAATTAAAATTAAACTAAGTCACGTTTGGAACTAAATCAAATTAAGATAACCTAATTGAAATTAAACTATATCACTTGATTGAAATCACATTTCACTTGATTAAACCCTAGTACTCATCATTAGCGGGTTCCGACATCTATTCGATCTTAAGCAGCCTACTTATTTGAATTTAAATAGTCCACCAATTGGAGTTTAAGTGGCTCGCCTAAAGCACAAAGCCAATTATGAAGCTTAATGCTTATCATTACTGAGTCCTGTCACTTATCCTTTGTGGATTCATAATATTTTATTGATAGGAATTAATAAATATGCCGAGAAATTAAATAGGTCGAGTATTCATCGAACCTGTAACGCTTGGTCAAAGAGTTTTTAACAGTCATTTAAATATGTAATGAATGTTCAAAATTTTCGCTCAAGATTTATGATCAGGATTCTTATTAGATATTTATATTTTTAATTACAATAACAGAAATACTATAAATATTTACATCACATCTAATTACAAGACACATTACATCCAATAGCAATTTCTGATTATTTATATATGATAGGTGTCATTTTTATAGTATTTTTTAATACAGTTTTTATTTGGAATTTAGTAATTTTTATCACTTTAACTAATTTTTACTTTGTTTTAATTATAATTTTGTTCAAAGCTTCCTTAATTCATAATCTACTTGATCTTAAAGAAATTTACAGGGTTTTGGCACAGAAAAGAGCATTATAAAGAAAAACACTCAGGCTCTAGCACGTCCAGCTCGTGCACATTAGCACGCCGTGCTAAACTTAAGAGAAATCAAGTGGAGACTCAGACTCTAGCACGCCTAGCCCGTGCTATCTGGCACGGCCGTGCCTAAAAGAACCTCAGGGCGTGCTTGCCTAAGTACGGCCGTGATGCATTTTATCTTGGAAAGTCAGAGCCTAGCACGCCCTGCCCGTGTTATATCGCACGCTCGTGCCACAAATACTTCTCTGGGCGTGTTGCAGAGCACGGCTCGTGCTGAATCATTCATAGAACTCAGACTCTAGCACACCCAAGCCGTGCTATGGATTACGCCCGTGCTATGAATATAATGCTGTCTTAAATTATAAACGCAAGCCAGTCTCTACAACTTACATGGGCCCACCTCAGTTATTTTCCTAACATGCAAATCAAGATCTAAGCCTATTTAGGAAGATGGAAGAGTCCTAATTGAGAAGAAATCCAAGCCTAAACAGTTTGTGATCTCCAAAGAAGATTTCGTACTTAATAAGGATTCTATTTCCTAAATGGAGACAGATTTTCTCCCAGGAGGTCTATATAAAGAGAGGAACCATTCATTGTAGAGGCATCTCTCTGGTTCTATTATTTTTCTACATAGTTCTCTCTCTCAAAGACTTCAAGCATCTAAGATTTGTGCCAAAATTCAAGGAAGCCATCCACGTATCAGTTGTTTAGTTCTTATTTCTAAACTCTTAATCTTGTTTTATTTTTCATTATTCACATTGATTATGAAGTTTGAGTCAAGTATTATTGAGTTTTATTTAATTACTATGTCGAACTAAATCCTCATACTAGGGATTTGATGTAGCTTAATTTCTTTTCCAATTTATAATATTAGATTTGTTTTTCTTTGTTCAAAGTATAATTTATTATTGCACTTAATGCTTCCAGGCAGAGTTTCTCCCCTGGATTGATTTATTTCATTAATCACTATCGGAAGAAGGGTTTTTGATATGAATAGGGTATTAAATTACATGAGAATAATAACTTGATGCAGAAGCTATATGGTTTGACTCATGGGGGGTTTTCATAAGTTAATGACCTTAGGTTATGAACTCACAAAACAAACCACAAAACTTAATGATTTAATTCATGTTTGATTGCTCTATTGGAAGATAGGTAATTAGATCGGGTTAGAATAGCTAACAATACATCGGGAGAGATTGTTAGTGATTTTAGGGTTGTTTCCCCTACTTGAACAATTGTTCATGTAATTTATTACCCTATTCATATCAAAAACCATTCTCCCGATAGTGATTAATGAAATAAATCAATCTAGGGGAGAAACTCTGCCTGGAAGCATTAAGTGCAATAATAAATTATACTTTGAGCAAAGATTAAAAAACTAATAAAATAAATTGGATAGAGTTAGGTGAAATCAAAATCCCTAGTAGTTTTAAAATCCTTGATTTCTTTTCATCTGAATATTGTTGCTTGATTTATTTCGATTTTATTTTTAGAATTTACTTTTCTTACAACAAATCTCTCTTATTACCGTTTAAATAATAATAGGTTAATACAATTTTGGTACTTGATATACAATCCTTGAGGAGATGATACTCTACTTACTTTATATTACTTGCTACGATTTCGTATACTTGCGAAAAATCACTGTCAAGTTTTTGATACCGTTGTCGGGGATTGGCATTATCAATATCAATACTAATTACCCTATTATTAATTTAGACATTTGCTTTTCTGTTTTATTTAATTTCCTTTTAAAAATTATTTCAGGTGTTCATGCAAAGAAGATCAGGTAGGACTGAACCCCTAATCTTTGATCCAGAAATTTAAAGAACTTGTCGCAGGAACAATGCCACTAGAAGATCACGTGAAAGTAAACCCGAACAACAAGCAGACATGGGCGATGAAGTCAACCCAGAAAATAGACCTCCACCTCAACATCCGGTCCGGACCTTGTGGGACTACACAACACTTACTCTTCATGGGACAACCTCGAGTATCACAAGACCTCGGATGGAAGCTAATAATTTTGAAATTAAACCTCCAATTACCCAAATGCTTTCCACCTCAATTCAATAAGGAGGTTTACCTAGTGAAGATCCTAACGTTCATATCACAAATTTCCTGGAAATTTGCGATACTTTCAAACAGAATGGTGTTTTCGAAGATGCCATAAAACTGAGACTCTTCCTTTTCACTCTTAGGGACAAAGCACGATCTTGGTTACAATCATGTCCTGCTGGAAGTTTTACAACATGGGAGGAATTAGCCCAAAAGTTTTTAGCAAAATTCTTCCCATCTTCAAAGACCACAAAACTGCGCAATGATATAATGACATTTGTCCACCATGATCAAGAAAGTTTGTACGAAGCTTGGGAAAGATTCAAGGACTTATTGAGAAAGTGCCCACATCACAGTTTGCCTAAATGGTTACAGGTACAAACTTTCTATAATGCATTATCTCCTAACATTAAAATCACCTTAGATGCAGCTGCAGGTGGGTCTTTTGAGAGAAAAGAGATTGATGTAGCATATGCTTGATAGAAGAGATTGCAAGCAATAGCCATTATCAAAGCAACTCCGAAAGGAAGAAGACTGCAGGAGTCTCTGAAATAGATGCCATTACAACACTCAATGCCAAGGTAGATAATATGGTAAGAAAATTGGACTTATTTACTACTAATCCTGTCAATTCTATTATGCAAGTTTGTGGCAGGTGTAATGGGCAACATGGGATTGGAGAATGCATGATAGACTCTTTGAATCTGCAAACCTTGGAACAAGTAAACTATGTGATGAATCAAAGAAGAAAGAATTACCCATACTCCAACTCCTATGATAACAGGTTGAGGAATCACCCTAATCTGTCATATGGGAATCCTAACAATGCTTTGAACGCACCACTAGGTTTTATTCCTCAAGAAAAGAAATCTCATGATGATGTCCTTACTGCCCTTTCTAAATCGCACATGGACTTCATGAATGAAACTAGAGAAAACAACAAAATCCAGCAAGTTGTGATAAGAAATTTGGAGATTCAGCTAGTATAATTCGCAAACATGATGGCATCCCGACCTCAAGATAAGTTACCTAGTAATACTGAAAAGAATCCTAAAGAACAGGTACAGGCTATCACCTTGAGCAGTGGCAAACAGTTAGAAGAACCACCAAAGATAGAAAAGAAAAAGGAAGAGTAGAAAAAAGTTCCCATCATTGACCTAGAAGAGCAAGAAGTGAAACCTTATGTTCTACCTGTTCCCTTCCCACAAAGGTTAAAGAAAGCACAAGATGACAAAAGCTTCCTCAAATATCTTGATGTCTTCAAAAAGCTTCAAATTAACATTCCTTTTACTGAAGCTCTAGCTCAAATGCCCAGTTATGCGAAATTTCTAAAAGAAATCCTGAGCAAGAAATAAAAAATTGATGATCAAGGAACGGTAACATTAACTGAGGAGTGTAGTGCAATTATTCAAAATACATTGCCTCCAAAGTTAAAAGATCTAGGAAGTTTTTCTATCCCTTGTAATATCGGTAATCTTGATTTTGAAAAAACTTTAGCAGATTTAGGTGCTAGCATTAACCTTATGTCTTATGAAGTTTTTAAGATGCTAGGAATGGGAGAGTTAAAGCCAACAAGGATATCTCTACAATTAGCAGATCGATCAATCAAGTATCCAAGAGGAATTGTAGAAGATGTGCTTGTAAAGGTAGGTACATTTATCTTCCATGTTGATTTTGTTATTCTTGATATTGATGAAGATAGGGAAGGATCTTTAATCGTGGGAAGACCCTTTCTTGTAACTGCAAGAGCATTGATTGATGTATATGAAGGCAAATTAACTTTAAGGGTTGGACAGGAGGAAATTATTTTTGATGTTCTTAAATCTTGTAAACTTCCTATGGACTATAATGATTGCTTTCGAATTGATGTTGTTAATGAATGTGTGGAAAACACTTTGCATATTAAAGATGACATTAATGTTTCAAGCATCATGAATGAGAAAGAGAGTGAACCACCAAAGCAAGAACTGAAACAACTTCCATGTCATTTAAAACATGCATTCTGAGGTGAGAATCATTCTTTTCCTGTTATTATTTCTTCTCACTTAACACTTAATCAAAAGGAAAGGTTGTTGCATGTTCTTCGAAAACTTAAGAAAGCACTAGGGTGGTCGATTTCAGACTTACAGGGAATCAATCCAAGTGTATGCATACATAAGATCCTGATGGAGGAAGATTATAAACCTTCAATCGAGCATCAAAGACGATTGAACCCAAATATGAAGGAGGTAGTAAAGGATGAAATCATAAAACTTTTGGAGGCTGACATTATTTGTCCAATTTCCGATAGCAGTTGGGTAAGTCCTGTTAATGTCGTTACAAAGAAGGGAGGTATGACAGTTATCTCTAACGAAAATAATGAGTTAATTCCCACTCGAACAGTCACGGGTTGGCGTGTGTGCATTGATTATAGGAAGTTGAACAAAGCAACACGCAAAGACCACTTCCCTTTACCCTTTATTGATCAAATGCTTGAAAGACTTGCAGGTTGTCCCTATTATTGTTTGTTGGATGGTTATTCATGATACTTTCAAATACCTATTGCTCTGGAAGATCAAGAGAAAACCACTTTCACTTGCCCTTATGGCACTTTTGCCTATAGGAGAATGCCTTTTGGATTATGCAATGCTCCTGCAACTTTTCAAAGATGCATGATGTCCATATTTTCTGACATGGTAGAAAAATTTATTGAAATATTCATGGATGATTTTTCTGTGTCTGGTTCCTCTTTTGATGCATGTCTTTATAACCTATCTTTAGTAATGCAAAGATGCGAGGACACTAACCTTGTGTTGAATTGGGAAAAATGTCATTTTATGGTTAGTGAAGGTATTGTTCTAGGGCATAAAATCTCACAAAAAGGAATTGAAGTGGACAAAGCCAAAATCATGGTGATTGAAAAGCTACCTCCTCCAAATTCATTGAGAGGAATAAGGAGCTTCCTTGGCCATGCTGGATTCTACAGGAGATTTATAAAAGACTTCTTCAAAATCGCAAAACCTCTTTGTAATTTATTAGTTAAAGATGTTCCTTTTAATTTTGAAAAAGAGTGTTTGAATGCTTTTAACAGGTTGAAGAAAGAGTTGATCTTAGCCCCTATCATTGCTACACCAGATTGGACTCTCCCCTTTGAGCTTATGTGTGATCATGGTGTTCATGCTGTTGGAGCTGTTCTTGGGAAAAGAAAGGAAAAGAAGTTGCACATCATTTACTACGCTCGTCGCACATTGAATGATGCACAATTAAATTATGCCACCATTGAAAAAGAACTGCTGGCTATTGTTTTTGCTTTTGATAAATTTAGGGCTTATTTAATTGGAGCCAGAATAATAGTTTACACTGATCACTCTGCTATTAAGTATTTGTTAGAAAAGAAAGATGCAAAGCCGAGATTAATCCATTGGGTTCTTTTATTGCAGGAATTTGATCTAGAAATTCGCGATAAGAAAGGAACTGAAAACCTCGTAGCTGACCACTTATCCAGGCTAGAATTGGGAGAAGAAGATGCAACAAAATTACAAATCAATGAAGACTTTCCCCATGAACATCTTCTCCTGTTGGCAAACACACAAGCTCCATGGTATGCCGATATAGTTAACTACCTTGTTTGCAAAATCACTCCTCCCAATCTTTCTTGTCAACTAAAGAAAAAGTTTTTCCATGGTATCAAATACTACTATTGGGAGGAGCCCTTTTTGTTCAAATATTATAGTGATCAGCTATTTCGACGATGTATACTAGAAGAGGAAGTAGAAAGTGTCCTTAGATTCTGTCATTTAATGGAATGTGGGGTACACTTTGGAGCAAGCAAGACAGCAGCACGTATCTTGGAAAGCGGTTTGTATTGACCTAAGTTTTTTAAAGATGCTTTTAACTTTGTTCGTCTTTGTGATAGCTGTCAAAGGTTAGGTAATATCTCGAAGCGACATGAGATGCCCTTGAACAGCATCCTTGAAGTAGAGAACTTCGATGTTTGGGGTTTAGACTTCATGGGACCTTTTCCATCATCTTACTCCAACCAATACATTCTAGTGGCAATGGACTATGTCTCAAAATGGGCAGAAGCTGTTTCCCGTCCAAATAATGATGCCAAAAGTGTACTGAACTTTATCAAGAAATATATTTTCACACGTCATGGCACCCCTAAGGCGATAATAACAGACGGAGGTAAGCATTTTTGCAACAAATACTTAGATTCCCTTATTTCAAAATATGGTGTTACTCATCGTGTAGGTACTCCATATCATCCTCAAACAAGCGGACAAGTAGAAGTCACCAATAGGGAAATCAAGAAGATTCTGGAGACCACTGTTGGACAATCTAGGAAGGACTGGTCCAAGAAACTCGATGATGCTCTATGGATTTACAGAACCGCATTCAAAACACTAATCGGTATCTCTCTGTATCGTATGGTCTATGGTAAGGCTTGTCACCTTCCTGTTGAGTTGGAACACAAAGCATAATGGGCAATCCAATTTCTTAACTTTAATGCTCAGGAAGTTGGTCAAAAACGGTTGCTTCAATTAAATATGATGGATGAAATGCGCCTCCATGCCTATGAGAATGCCAAAATATATAAGGACCGCACCAAACAATGGCATGATAAGCACTTTATCTTGAGAAATCTAAAGGTAGGACAATAGGTATTACTCTATAACTCCAGACTCCGTCTCTTTCCTGGTAAGTTGTGCTCTAGATGGTCTGGTCCATTCACGATTAAAGAAAATTTTCCACATGGGGCCATCGAGATAGTGGATGGTAATCAGAGTTTCAAAGTTAATGCTCAACATTTGAAAGTTTATCAAAATGAAAACTTTGATCCAGTCAAAAATACCATCAATCTTGTTTAACCCGAACTTGGTTGAGTGCGTCGAGCTTAAACGACGTTAAACAAAAGCGCTTGTGGGAGACAACCCATACCATTTTTTTTCAAAATTTCTTGTTTCAATTTATTTTTGTTATTTCTGCTATAATTTTCCCAAAGTTTCTCCATAATTGTTCCTCTATTTTAGTCAAAATTCTTTCAGGTTCGAGTTGAAATCCACAGGATGACACGCCCTAGCCGTGTTCAGCAACCCGGCCGTGCTTCACAAGGTAAAAATCACTCTTAAAGGTCAGAGGCTAACACGCCCATACCGTGCACCACAGCACGCCCGTGCTAATACATGATAAAGGATTGCAGCTAGCACTCCCTGACCGTGCCACAGGACACGCTCGTGTGACCAGAACGAAAAAATTCACTTCACAAGTCAGAGGCGCGCATGCCCCAGCCTTGCCCTCCAGCACGCCCGTGCCAGGTAATCTAGTTTTTCTCTATAGGTTAGAGGCGCACACGCCCAAGCCGTGCTCGCCAGCACGCCCGTGCCCACAAACCGCCTCAAAGAATAACAAACGCGCACGGCTAGGCCATGTCAGGAAGCACGACCGTGCCACGAGCAGATCTGCGCATTAAAACACACCTCTATTTAAAGCGCACGCCCTCATCTCTTCTTTTCCCACAACGCACGCCCTAGCCGCCTAACCTCCCCTCTCTTTTTTTCTCTATGTTTCCGTCTTTTTCTCTCATCCAAACACACAAAAACACCAAATTCCTTCACTTTTCTCCATCACCATGCCTCCTCGATACAAGGGTAGCCGACCCACCTCTTCCGTGGTGCTCGACAATGACCCATTGCTTGCCCTTCCACTGCTCCTCCTCCACCCGTTCCACCTCCTGTGACTCCGGCTCCTCCTCCATTTGAAATTGGCTCTCCAAAACAACAAGAAAGGTACACCAAAATTTCTCTTCGCCCTATTTTACCAAATCGATTTGTTGATGAGAATGCATTAGAACAAGTGGGGCTTAGGGATGCTATTTTAGAACCCCTTTGGCGTATTGGGTGGGGACAATTTATCAATATGAAAGACCTTGTTTATGCATCTCTCACACTAGAGTTTTTGAGTTTTTATTCCTCCCTCATTTGCCTATTTAATTTCCCTAGTAAAATTGAATTTCGGTTGTTTGGGAGAAATTATGAACTTTCTATCAATGAGGTTAGTCATATATTCGGATTTCCCACTACGAATGCTCAAAATCGAATGCCTATGGAATTTAATGATCATAGTACATGGAATGATTTAACTGGGGAACATAATTACAATCCTAGGTTTTCGAAAGCCTCCAAATTGAGAAACCACGCCCTCCAATAAATTCACAAATTCTTAGCCAACACTATTTTTAGGCGGAACGAGAGTGATGGGGTACTGAGCCACAACGAATTGTACTTCTTATGGGCTATTAATCAGGGAATTTTGTTGCATGTTGGTTATTGGTTGTGTTTGCGATGGGCAAGCGTTGCACGAGCGGATAAGGGGGCTATTATGATGGGGTGTTTTGTAACCCGGATTGCAGCGTATCTGAGGGTTTGGAACCTTGCTAGGCCAGTTTACGATAGTGTGGGAGGAGGAAGAGGCACTAGGTTAGACTTAGATGTCATGATCCACATGAGGCTGATTGAAAAAGTGGGAGATTCATATCGGGTAGTGGTTTCTCGAGACGACAGTTCTGATGAGGAGGAGGCTAAGGACACCGGTGATGCTAACATGGAGGAGGGTAATCTGACTCCTTTTGGTCCTTCTTTTTGTGCAGGTACTTCTGGCGTTGGTCCATCCTTTCAGGGAACGTCAAGCATGTCCAACGACGAAGTCCTTGCATGGATGATGTCCCGAATGGAAATGTTGAATGCACACCTTAACGGAATGGAATCCATGATTGTGGACAGATTCCAATCCATAGAAATTATGCACGGGAGCCTTAACTCTCGTATGGATACCTTGCACGGGAGCCTTAACTCTCGTATGGATACCTTGCAAGGCCAACTCCACACTGTCATTCAGTTATTGCTGCCATAACTGCCTCCACCACCAGAATCTTGATAGATTTTGACTTCTTCTCATTTGTTTTTTCTATGTCCAAATTTTTTTTTCTTATATATTGAATGTTATGTCTTGAATTTTTGTTTCCTTTTGTTGCTGTTTCCATTTCTTCGAATATTATATATTCTCGTAGTTTTTTTTTCTTTTTATTTTTTTTTATCTTCTAGCTATGCTACATTCCAACAACCAGCTCTATTGTATTTTTCAATACAATTATGGTAATGCTTACTACACTCTCTTATTCTTTTCTTTTGCTAATGTGATAAGTTTGGGGAAGTAGGCTTATTTTGAACACATTAGGGACAATGTGCTCGATTAAATTGGGGGAAGGAAAAATTTTAGTTAAAATTTAATTTAATTTAATTTTTGTTATTTTAGCTTAACATGGTTGGAATAATTGTGGGAAAGCTTGAAAATTATCATAATTTAGTAACTTGTGATGAATTTAGTTGATTTTCTAGTCTAGCATGTTTGAGCTTTAATTTTAATTTTTGACTTAACATGATTATTTGGTTTAAGTATTTGTTTCTAAGATTATAAACACTAATTTTTCTAAACTTTATGATATATAGATATGTTTTAATCAAAATTTATTTAACCTTGGCATTCTTAGAACAAATTAAAATTCCCTTTGAGACAAAATTTTTAAATGCTTATATTTAGAAAGAGATGATTTAGGTATTCTTTGTTGAACCCCTTATTTAGCCTAATCCAACTAAATTAAAATATGACTTTTGTAACCAATTTGAAGCCTATATCCAAATTTTATTGTTCACCATTATTAAACCTAGCCATTAAACCCATTTAAATTCCTAACCTAAAGTGCAAAAATGTATAATTGAAGGATTTGATTTTTATTAAAACATAGCAACAAAAAGGGACAAAAATTTCATTAATAATAGCAAGTGAACCAAAATAGAAAACTCAAAGAGAAACACCCCATAGAAGAAGCAATCAATCAAAGAATTCAAGTTTGGGCAATTAAAGCATCGAAGAAATTATCAAAGTATTATGAAAAGACCTTGCCAAAGTATCTCTAATTTTGAGCTAGTGAAGAACTTCAAGATTAATCTCCCTTTACAATTTGTTTTGGTATAATGAAAATCTTAATATTATGCATTCTTTTGTGCTCTTTATCTATCTTTTCATCCTTTTTCTTTGATTAGCTACAATTATACCTCGAAAACCTCATTACAACCTAAATAAAGACCTTTTGATCTTTATAAAATTGTATGCATTTCAATTGTGGAGAAGGGATGACTAATTTTGCATATGGGAATGTTAAGCTTAAAAAGGTTAAATAATTTTTGAAAATTCATATTCTACTTATCACAGGTTGAATAAATTTTGGTGCTGAAAAAAATCTTTTTAACTTATGTTTAAATCAAGGAATGTGTTTTATCAAAAATTGAACTTTTTGCTTAGACATAATTAGCATGGAAAACACTTGATTTATTTGCACATTAATAATTTTGATATCTTTTGAAATTGTGAATAATTATCTCCAACCATAGTAAGCTAGTTTTGTTTGTTTCTTTTCTTCTTTTGTTTTTAGTTTTGCTGCTTGAGGACAAGCAATGGTTTAAGTTTGGAGAATTTGGATAGGTGTCATTTTTACAGTATTTTTTATTTGGAATCTTAGTAATTTTTATCAATTTAACTAATTTTTACTTTGTTTTAATTATAATTTTGTTCAAAGCTTCCTTGAATCATAATTCACTTGATCTTAAAGAAATTTGAAGGGTTTTGGCACAAAAAAGAGCATTATAAAGAAAAACACTCAAGCTCTAGCACGCCCAGCCAGTGCACATTTGCACGCCCGTGCTAAACTTAAGGGAAATCAAGTGGAGACTCAGACTCTAGCACGCCTAGCCCGTGCTCCCTGGCACGGCCGTGCCTAAAAGAACCTTAGGGTGTGCTTAGGCATTTTATCTTGGAAAGTCAGAGCCTAGCACGCCCTGCCCGTGTTATGTCGCACGCCCATGCCACAAATACTTCTTTGGGCGTGTTGCAAGGCACAGCCCGTGCTGAATCATTCACAGAACTCAAACTCTAGCACACCCAAGCCGTGCTATGGAGCACGCCCGTGCTAAGAATATAATGCTGTCTTGACTTAAAAACACAAGCCAGTCTCTACAACTTACATGGGCCCACCTCAGTTATTTTCCTAACATGCAAATCAAGATCTAAGCCTATTTAGGAAGATGGAAGAGTCATAATTGAGAAGAAATCCAAGCCTAAACAGTTTGTGATCTCCAAAGAAGATTTCGTACTTAATAAGGATTTTATTTCCTAAACGGAGTCAGATTTTCTCCTAGGAGGTCTATATAAAGAGAGGAACCATTTATTGTAGAGGCATCTCTCTGGTTCTATTATTTTTCTACATAGTTCTCTCTCTCAAAGACTTCAAGCATCCAAGATTTGTGCCAAGATTCAAGGAAGCCATCCACATATCAGTTGTCTAGTTCTCATTTCTAAACTCTTAATCTTGTTTTATTTTTCATTATTCACATTGATTATGAAGTTTGATTCAAGTATTGTTGAGTTTTATTTAGTTACTATGTCGAACTAAATCCTCATACTAGGGATTTGATGTAGCTTAATTTCTTTTCCAATTTATAATATTAGATTTGTTTTTTTTTTGTTCAAAGTATAATTTATTATTGCACTTAATGCTTCTAGGCAGAGTTTCTCCCCTGAATTGATTTATTTCATTAATCACTATCGGGAGAAGGGTTTTTTATATGACTAGGGTAATAAATTACTTGAGAATAATAACTTGATGCGGAAGCTATATGGTTTGACTCATGGGGGGTTTTCATAAGTTAATGACCTTAGGTTATGAACTCACAAAACAAACCACAAAACTTAATAATTTAATTCTTGTTTGATTGCACTATTGGAAGATAGGTAATTAGATCGGGTTAGAATAGCTAACAATATATCGGGAGAGTTGTTAGTGATTTTAGGGTTATTTTCCTTACTTGAACAATTATAATTGATTAACAAACTAATAAAATAAATTTGATAAAGTTAAGAGGAATCAAAATCCCTAGTAGTTTGAAAATCCTTAATTTCTTTCATCTGAATATTGTTGCTTGATTTATTTCGGTTTTATTTTTAGAATTTACTTTTCTTACAACAAATCTCTCTTATTGCCGTTTAAATAATAATAGCTTAACACAATTTTAGTACTTGATATACAATCCCTGAGGAGACGATACTCTACTTACTTTATATTACTTGCTACGATTTCGTATACTTGCGAAAAATCATTGTCAATATTCTAATCATTTATTAAGTTTAACCCACTCCGAACTCTAGCGCTCATCAGTACTTAGTCCTATACTTATTTGAATTTAAGTAATTCATCTTTTTGGATTTAAAAAATCCAACCATTTGATTTTAAGTGGCCCACCCAAAAAACGAAGTCAATTATCAACGCTCAAAGTACAAAACTAAATTTTGAAGCTTAATTAAGTGGTTCACCTCCGATATTCTTAACCAAGCATGGTACTGAGCTATGACATGTGTTTGGATATAAATATAAAGTGGCGTGATAGGTGTCATTTTTACAATATTTTTCATTTAGTTTTTATGTGGAATTTTAGTAACTTTTATCACTTTAATTAATTTTTACTTCGTTTTAATTATAATTTTGTTCAAAGCTTCTTTGAATCATAATCCACTTGATCTTAAAGAAATCTACAGGTTTTGGCACAGAAAAGAGCACTATAAAGCAAAACACTCAAAAGCTAGCACGCCCTGCCCATGCGCCATAGCATGCCCGTGCTAAACTAGAGGAATTCAAGTGGAGACTCAAGCTCTAGCACGGCTAGCCCATGCTATCTGGCATGCCCATGCCTTAAAGGACCTCAAGGCATGCCTGCCTAGCATGACCATGAAGCAATTTGTCTTGGAAAGCCAGAGCCTAGCACGCCCTGCCCGTGCTATGAAGCATGCCCATGCCACAAAGTACCTCTTTGAGCGTGTTGCAGAGCACGGCCCGTGCTGAATTATTCATAGACACAGACTCTGGCACGCCCAAGCTGTGCTAGATGGCACGGCCGTGCTATGAAGGCAAAGCTGTCTTGAACTAAAAACGCAAGCCAATCTTTTTTCTCACATGGGCCCACCTAAGATATTTTCCTAAATGTGCAAAACAAGATCTAAGCCTATTTAGGAAGAGAGAAGAGTCCTGACTAAGAAGAAATCCAAAGCCTAAACAGTTTATGATCTCCTAAGAAGATTTCGTACTTAATAAGGATTCTATTTCCTAAACGAAGTCAAATTTTCTTCCAGGAGGTCTATATAAAGAGAGCAACCATTCATTGTATATTCCATCTCGAGTTCTAGTATTTTTCTACATATTTCTGTCTCTCTCAAAGATTTCAAGCATCCAAGATTTGTGCCACAATTCAAGGAAGCCATCCACGTATCCGTTGTCTAGTTTTTATTTCTAAACTCTTAATCTTGTTTTTCTTTTCATTATTAATTATTGATTATGAAGTTTTATTTAACTATTATTGAGTTTTATTTAATTACTATGTCGAACTAAAACCCTCATACTAGGGATTTGATGTAGCTTAACTCGATTCCAATTTATAATATTAGATTTGCTCTTCTTTGTTCATGATATAATTTATTATTGAACTTAAAGCTTCCAAGCAGAGTTTCTCCCCTAGATTGATTTATTTTATTAATCACTATCGGAAGAAGGATTTTGGATATGAAAAAGGTAATAAATTACATGAGAATAATAAATTGATGCGGAAGCTATATGGTTTGCCTCATGAGGGGTTTTCATAAGTTAATAACCTTAGGTTATGAATTCACAAAACAAACCATAAAACTTAATGATTTAATTTATGTTTGATTGCGCTATTGGAAGATAGGTAATTAGACCGGATTAGAATAGCTAACAATACATCGGGAGAGCTTGTTAGTGATTTTAGGGTTGTTTCCCCTACTTGAACAATTAAAATTGATTAACAAACTAATAAAATAAATTAGATAGAATTAAGTGAAATCAAAATCCCTAGTAGTTTTAAAATCCTTGATTTCTTTTCTTCAAATATTGTTGCTCGATCTCTTTTGTTCTATTTTATCTGTTTAATTTAATTTCTTAAAATAACTCTCATTATTGTTGTTTAAATAATAATAGGTTAACATAATTTTGGTATTTGATATACAATCTCTATGGATACGATACTTTTTCACTCTATATTACTTGTTGCGATTTCATACACTTGCGAAAATCACTGTCAAGTTTTTGGCGTCGTTGCCGGGGATTGACATTATCAATATCAATACTAATTACCCTATTATTAATTTAGACACTCCTTTTCCTTATTTAATTTTTCTTTTCAGAATTATTTTAGGTGTTTATGCAAAGAAGATCAGGTAGGACTGAACCCCTATTCTTTGATCCAGAAATTGAAAGAACTTGTCGCAGGAACAACGCCGCAAGAAGAACACATGAAAGGAAATCCGAACAACAAGCAGACATGGTCAATGAAAACGAAATAGAAGACAGACCTCCACCTCAACATCCAGTTCGCACCTTGCGAGACTACACAACACCTAATCTTAATGGGACAACCTCGAGTATTACAAGACCTCAGGTGGAAGCTAATAATTTTGAAATTAAACCCGCAATTATCCAAATGCTTTCCACCTCGTTTAACTAGTGAAGATCCTAACGCTCATATCACAAATTTCCTGGAAATTTGCGATACTTTCAAACAAAACAGTGTTTCCGAAGATGCCATAAAACTGAGACTTTTTCCCTTCACTCTTAGGGATAAAGCACGATCTTGGTCACAGTCATGCCCCGCTGGAAGTTTTACAACATGGGAAGAATTAGCTCAAAAGTTCTTAGCAAAATTCTTTCCGTATTCAAAGACCACAAAACCGCGCAATGAGATAATGACATTTGCTCACCATGATCAAGAAAGCTTGTAAGAAGTTTGGGAAAGATTCAAGGACTTGTTGAGAAAGTGCCCACATCACAGTTTGCCTAAGTGGTTGCAGGTACAGACTTTCTATAATGCCTTATCTCCTAAAATTAAAATCACTCTAGATGCAGCTGCAGGTGGATCTTTTGAGAGAAAAGGGATTGATGAGGCATATGACTTGATACAGGAGATGGCAAGCAACAGCCATTATCAAAACAACTCCAAAAGGAAGAAGACTGCAGGAGTCTGTAAAATAGATGCCATTACAGCACTCAACGCCAAGGTAGATAATATGGTAAGAAAATTGGATCTATTAACTACTAATCCTGTCAATTCTATTATGCAAGTTTGTGACAGATGTAATGGGAAACATGGGATTGGAGAATGCATGATAGAATCCTTGAATCCGCAAACCTTGGAACAAGTAAACTATGTAATGAATCAAGGAAGGAAGAATTACCCATACTCCAATTCCTATGATAACAGATTGAGGAACCATCCTAATTTGTCATATGGAAATCCTAACAGTGCTTTGAACGCACCACTAGGCTTTATTCCTCAAGAGAAGAAATCTCATGATGATCTCCTTACTGCCCTTTCTAAATCGCACATGGATTTCATGAATGAAACTAGAGAAAGCCACAAAATCCAACAGGCTGCAATAAGAAATTTGGAGATTCAGCTAGGACAATTCATAAACATGATGGCATCCCGACCTCAAGGTACATTACCTAGCAATACTGAAAAGAATCCTAAAGAACAGGTATAGGCTATCACCTTAAGAAGTGGCAAACAGTTAGAACAACCACCAAAGAAAGAAAAGAAAGTAGAGGAGCAGAAAAAAGTTCCTGTCATTGATCTGGAAAAGCAAGAAGGGGTAAAACCTTATGTTCCACCTGTTCCCTTCCCACAACAGTTAAAGAAGCACAAGATGACAAGAGCTTCCTCAAATTTCTTGATGTATTCAAAAAGGTTCAAATTAACATTCCTTTTGCTGAAGCTCTTGCTCAATTGCCCAGTTATGCAAAATTTCTAAAAGAAATCCTGAGTAAGAAATGAAAAATTGATGATCAAGGAACGGTAATGTTAATTGAGGAATGTAGTGCAATTATTCAAAATAAATTGACTCCAAAGTTAAAAGTTCCAGGAAGTTTCTGTATCCCTTGCAATATTGGTAATCTTGATTTTGAAAAAGCTCTAGCAGATTTAGGTGCTAGCATTAACCTTATGTCTTATGAAGTCTTTAAGATGCTAGGTATGGGAGAGCTAAAGCCAACAAGGATGTCTCAACAATTGGCGGATCGATCAATCAAATATCCAAGAGGAATTGTAAAAGATGTGCTTGTAAAGGTAGGTACATTCATCTTCCCTATTGATTTTGTTATTTTTGATATTGATGAAGATAGGGAAGGATCCTTAATCCTTGGAAGGCCTTTTCTTGCAACTGCAAGAGCATTAATTGATGTATACGAAGGCAAGTTAACTTTAAGGGTGGGACAGGAAGAAATTGTTTTTGATGTTCTAAAATCTTGTAAACTTCCTATGGACTATAATGATTGTTTTCGAATTGATGTTGTTGATGAATGTGTGGAAAACACTTTGCATAGTAAAGATAACATTATTGAAACAAGCATCATGAATGAGAAAGAAAGTGAATCACCAAAGCAAGAACTGAAACAACTCCCATCTCATTTAAAACATGCATTCTCAAGTGAGAATCATTCTTTTCCTGTTATTATTTCTTCTCACTTAACACTTGATCAAGAGCAAAGGTTGTTGCAGGTTCTTCGAAAATATAAGAAAGCACTAGGATGGTCAATTTCAGACCTACAGGGGATAAGCCCGAGTGTATGCATGCATAAAATCCTGATGGAAGAAGACTATAAACCGTCAATCGAGCATCAAAGGCGACTGAACCCGAATATGAAGGAGGTAGTTAAGGCTGAAATCATAAAACTTTTGGATGTCGGCATTATTTATCCAATTTCTGATAGTAGTTGGGTAAGTCATGTCCAAGTTGTTCCAAAGAAAGGAGGTATGACTGTCATCTCTAACGAAAACAATGAATTAATTCCCACTAGAACAGTCACAGGTTGGCGTGTGTGCATAGACTATAGGAAGTTGAACAAAGCAACACGCAAAGACCACTTTTCCCTATCCTTTATTGATCAAATGCTTGAAAGACTTGCAGGTTATCCCTATTATTGCTTTTTGGATGGTTATTCAGGATACTTCCAAATACCTATTGCCCTTGAAGATCAAGAGAAAACCACTTTCACTTGCCATTATGGCACTTTTGCCTATAGGAGAATGCCTTTTGGACTATGCAATGCTGCTGTAACCTTTCAAAGATGCATGATGTCCATATTTTCTGACATGGTAGAGAAATTTATTGAAATTTTCATGGATGACTTTCTGTATTTGGTTCCTCTTTTGATGCATGTCTTTATAACTTATCCTTAGTAATGCAACATTGCGCGGACACTAACCTTGTTCTGAATTGGGAAAAGTGTCACTTTATGGTTAGTGAAGGTATTGTCCTAGGACATAAAATCTCACAAAAAGGAATCGAAGTGGACAAAGCCAAAATCGAGTTAATTGAAAAGTTACCTCCTCCAAATTCAGTGAGAGGAATAAGGAGCTTTCTTGGCCATGTAGGATTCTACAGGAGATTCATCAAAGACTTCTCTAAGATCAGAAAACCTCTTTGTAATTTATTAGTTAAAGATGTTCCTTTTAATTTTGACAAAGAGTGTTTGACTGCCTTTAACAGGTTAAAGAAAGAGTTGATCTCAGCACCTATTATTGCCACACCAGATTGGACTTTTCCTTTTAAGCTCATGTGTGATGCTAGTGATCATGCTGTTGGAGCTGTTCTTGGGCAAAGAAAGGAAAAGAAGTTGCACGTCATTCACTATGCTAGTCGCACATTGAATGATGCACAATTAAATTATGCCACCACTGAAAAATAACTGCTAGCTATTTTTTTGCTTTTTACAAGTTTAAGGCTTATTTAATTGGAGCCAAAACAATAGTTTACACTGATCACTCTGCTATTAAATATTTGTTAGAAAAGAAAGATGCAAAGCCAAGATTAATCCGTTGGGTTCTTTTGTTGCAGGAATTTGATCTAGAAATTCGTGATAAGAAAGGAACTGAAAACCTCGTGGCTGATCACCTTTCCGGGCTAGAATTGGGGGAAGAAGATGCAACAAAATTACAAATCAATGAAAACTTCTCCCATCAACATCTTCTCCTATTAGCGAACACACAAGCTCCATGGTATGCCGATATAGTTAACTACCTTGTTTGCAAAATCACTCCTCTCAATCTTTCTTACCAACAAAAGAAAAAGTTTTTTCATGATATCAAATATTACTATCGAGAGGAGCCCTTTTTGTTCAAATATTGTAGCGATCAGTTATTTCGACGATGTATACCTGAAGGAGACATGGAAAGTGTCCTTAGATTCTGCCATTCAATGGAATGTGGGGGACACTTTGGAGTAAACAAAACAGTAGCACGTATTCTGGAAAACGGTTTGTATTGTCCTAATTTATTTAAAGATGCTTTTAACTTTGTTCATCTTTGTGATCGCTGTCAAAGGTTAGGTAACATCTCGAAGCGACATGAGATGCCCTTAAATAGCATCCTTGAAGTCGAGATCTTAGATGTTCGGGGTTTGGACTTTATGGGACCTTTTCCATCATCATACTCTAACCAGTACATTCTAGTGGCAGTGGACTATGTCTCAAAGTGGGTGGAAGCTGTTGCTCTTCCAAACAATGATGCCAAAAGTGTAACAAATTTTATCAAGAAGTATATTTTTACACGTCATGGCACCCCTGGGGCAATAATCACGGACGGAGGTAAGCATTTTTGCAACAAATATTTAGATTCCCTTCTTGCAAAATATGGTGTTACTCATCGTGTAGGTACTCCATATCATCCTCAAATAAGTGGACAAGTAGAAGTCACCAATAGAGAAATCAAGAAGATTCTGGAGAGCACTGTTGGACAATCTAGGAAGGACTGGTCCAAGAAACTCGATGATGCTCTATGGATTTACAGAACCGCATTCAAAACACCAATCGGTATGTCTCCATATCGCATGGTCTATGGTAAGGCTTGTCACCTTCCTGTTGCATTAGAGCACAAAGCATATTGGGCAATTCAGTTTCTTAACTTTAATACTAAGGAAGTTGGTCAAAAACGGTTGCTTCAATTGAATATAATGGATGAAATGCGCCTCCATGCATATGAGAATGCCAGAATATATAAGGACCACACCAAACAATGGCATGATAAGCATATTATCCTGAGAAATCTAAAGGTAGGACAACAGGTATTGCTCTATAATTCTAGACTCCATCTTTTTCCTGGTAAGTTGCGCTCTAGATGGTCCAGACCATTCACGATCAAAGAAATTTTTCCATATGGGGCCGTCGAGATAGTGGATGGTAATCGAAGTTTCAAAGTTAATGCTCAACGTTTGAAGGTATATCAAAATGAACACTTTGATCTGGTTAAACATACCATCAGTCTTGCTTAAACTGAACTAGGTTGAGTGCGTCGAGCTTAAATGACGTTAAACAAAAGCGCTTGTGGGAGACAACCCATGTTATTTCTTTTCTTTCTTAAATTTCTTGTTTCAATTTATTTTTATTATAAAATTTCTCAAATTTTCTCCATAATTGTTCCTTTGTTTTAATCAAAATTCTTTCAGGTTCAAGTTAAAAATCCACAGGCTAGCATGCCTTAGGCATGGCATGAAGCATGCCGGTGCCAAGACATGACAAGGGATTGCGATAGGACACGCCCTGACCATGCCTTAGGACACGCCCGTGTGCCACAAAGAAAAAAATTCACTTGAGGGTGTGAACCCCTCCCCAAATATCAATGCAAGTGAATGCATGTGACTAAGGAAGAAATGCACGTGATGTGTGAGTCGCCACCTTGTTTAATTATTTTAGGGTAAACTAGGAAAAAACCCTAAGTTGACTCCGATTTTAATTAACCTAATTACTAGATTAATTAACCCAAAGGTTAAGGCATGGTATGCAAACCCGAGGTGGATCCCGAGACCATGTCATGCTGATGAACTAACTGATGAATGAATGCTTTGCAAGGTGATGGATGCAATTGGACCAAATAAAAATGTTTGAATGATTTTGACTTGCCACCCGGGGTTAGATCCCGAACGTGCCTACATACTTCCGTTTGAATGGAAGATCAAAGTCAACGTAGTTCGATAGGCCTCTTTTAGAGGGCTTTGAATGGTATGCTTAATGCATGGGTGTGTGTATGCTTTGTGCATTTTGTTTAGGCATTTTGCCAAAAATTGATTGATTTAGGCGTTTATCGCCAAAAGATTCATTTTGAGGCTTTTAGCCAAAAGAGTTGATTTGGGCTTATTCTTGCCAAAGTGATTGGTTGGGCTTATGGTTGCCAACAATGTCATTTTAAGGCTTTTAGCCAAAATGAGTTGATTTAGGCAATTAATTTGCCAAAATGTGTTCGGGTGATTGTCGCCAAAATTGATTGATTTTATTAAGGCATTTTGCCAAAAATGTGTCAATTTAGGCAATTAGTTTGCCAAATGATGTCGATGTGATTTAAGCAATTTTTTTGCTAAAAATGCAGTTTAGGCGATTGTCGCCAAAAAAGTTGATTTTAAGGCTTTTAGCCTGAAATTAGGCAATTTGTTTACCAAAATGTGTGATTTAGGCGATTGTCGCCAAAATGATTGATTTTAAGGCCTTTGGCCAAAATGTTTTGATTTAGGCAATTAGTTTGCCAACAGGTGCGATTTAGGCGATTGTCGCCAAAATGGTTGATTTACGGCCTTTGGCCAAAATGACGTTTTTTAGGTAATTAGTTTGCCAAAAAACGCGATTTAAGCGATTTGTCGCTAAAATTGTTAATCTCATTTATAGGCAATTTGTTTGCCAAAGTGATTGATTAAGGCTTTTAGTTACAATTATTGATTAATTGGACTTAAGCCGGATTTATTCGAAATAAGGCAATTGAACCGTAGTTATTAATTAACTAGGCTCTTTTAGCCAATATTGTCGGATTTAAACTTTAATACCACAGTTATTAATTAACCGGACATTTAAGCTTAATCGTGTTTAATTAAGACAGTTTATTTGTCTAAATGATG
Source organism: Jatropha curcas (assembly GCF_041381405.1). Lineage (NCBI taxonomy): Eukaryota > Viridiplantae > Streptophyta > Magnoliopsida > Malpighiales > Euphorbiaceae > Jatropha > Jatropha curcas. The sequence goes on from NC_143156.1 coordinate 24,370,066, forward strand.
ACGTGAATGCATTTATGCAATTGTAGAATTATTAAGAGTAGAAGAGAAATATGCATGAAGTGCTAAAATTAAATAGGCAGAGTTTTGTTTACATACCTGATTTAATCGACGACCGCTTCTTAACTCCAGATTAAGCTCCATTCTTAGGAAATATTAATTAATTTTAATTTGTTTAATTTTAATGTCCAAATATCACAATAAAAATGCAATAAAAATTAAATTAAATGCAAAAAGCGGTAAAGAAAACGCAAGGAGCGTGAGAGGGAGAAGGATTCGTCCGTCAACACAGACAGGTGTGTCAAAAAATGGCTGAAAATGGCCTATTTATAGGCCATTTTCGGGTCCCGGGCGGCAGGTGCTGCCAGGGAGGGCGGCAGCTGCCGCCCTGTCGGTGGGGCGGCAGGCCCCGCCCACGCTGGGCGGGGGGTGCCGCCTGGGAGCGCGGCAGCTGCCGCCCAGTCGGTGGGGCGGCAGGCCCCGCCCGGTCTGGGCGGCAGGTGTCGCCCAAGCTGGGCGGCAGGTGCCGCCCAGGGGGGTGGGGGGCCAGGCCCGCGCGCGCTGGGCAGCATGCCTCGCCCGCGCGGGGCGATAGGCCCCGCGTGCGCTGGGCGGCACGCCTCGCCCGCGCGGGGCGACAGGCCCCGCGCGCGCTGGGCGGCATGCCTCGCTCCGGGAGCCTTTTTGGGAGTTCCGGACCTCCGAAAAATATTCCGGGACCTGTTCTGCGATCCTCGCGACATTCCGGACGTTTTAAGTACCATATTGACATATTTTCGGTGAACTTCCGAAATAGCCTCCGGTCCGGCCGGACTGTTTGCAGTCCGGGAAAATAGGATTTCTGAGCCTCAAAATTTGGGTATTCACAGTTGCCCCCCACCGTCGACCATAAAAATGATTTATGGGAGTCAGTGGTTGTCTGAAACGCAAATTTTGTAGGCGAAAATTGGACGCGTCCAGAAGACCCGCCTCTTGACTATTTGCTTATAAATAGCTTAAAAAAACTCATTTTCATTCATTCTAAACTTCCTAACCTAAGGAACTCTCTCAAAATCTCTCAACTTCTAAAGCTCCAAATTTTTTTTTTTTTTTTTGTTCATGGCTTCCTCTGATCTGAGCGGTGAGGAGTACCTGAAGTCTCTGGGGATCTCGCTTGACGAGGTCAACCTTACGGCGGACGCTAACACTCACGCCTCCGTAACAGGCATCTTCGCCCAGGTACGCCTCCTCTTTTTTTTTTTTTTATTGTGATTTTTCGGGCCTCCTGTGGCCAGAAAGAGAACTTTGGGCCTTCGTGGCCTGAATGTGCTTTTCGGGCCTTAGGCCGAATTGTGAATTGTCGGGCCTCTATGGCCAGAGTGTGATTTTCGGGCCTTAGGCCGAATTTGTGAATTTTGGGCCTTAGGCCGAATTTGTGAATTTTGGGCCTCTGCGGCCGAATTGTGATTCTCGGGCCTCTGTGGCCGAACTGTGAATTTTTATTTTTCTGTATTTGCTGTTTTATTAGTATGCATGCTAAGATATTACCCTTAGCAAAGAACCAAGGAACAATTCTTATATTACTTTACCTTTTAGGATCCTTACATTAAATTGGATGTGGCTGAGAACTCTATGTCCGAAATCCCGATCGAGATATTGGATCCGAGCCACCCGGTCGGGGCAATCATCAATCCGTCCCGTCTGGGTTGTTTGAGGCATTTTGATGCTGGCCGAAATAGTCACAAGGAGTTGCTGGGTGCTTTGGTCGAGAGATGGTGGGACACTACTAACACTTTTCATTTTTCTTGGGGCGAGATGACAATGACCCCTGTGGATTTTTCTGTGATTACCGGAATCCCTTTTGGTATTCGGACGATTGAATTATATGATGACTGGAGGACAGAGATTTCCCCTGATCGGATGGCGGAATTGATTGGTATAGACCTGCCTCAGATTGTCAGGCCAGGCTCTGCTACTCCAGCTTTGAGTGTTTCCAGGCGCTGGCTATATCTCCAAGCCCCCGGCATTTATGCTAGACATAGGCGGGGAGAGCTGACGGCTACTCAGGTGGCCAGATTCACTTTGTTGCTGATGTTTGCTTCGACCTTTTGGTCCAACAGGAAAGAAAGGTTTAATCCTTCTATCTTGAAGAGTTTAGAAAACCTAGCCCATCTCACGGAGTACGACTGGGCCGGCGCTATTCTGAGTCGTATGTATGATGACATGTGTGATCTGAGTCGGAGCCACTGTAAACTTAGCGGGACCTATTACTTCTGGGAGGTAATGCGAAGAACATTATGTATATTCTTCTATTTTACTAGCCCTCTTTTGACTCTCGTTTCTTCTTTATTGCAGATTTGGGCATTTGAGTATTTTCCTTACACTCGCCCGGAGCAGATACATGCAGATCTCGGATTAGGGCTGGTACCTTTGGCTTGGAGATGGTACCGAACAAACCTTCATACCAGTCGGCATAAGCACTCGCTAAAAGACCTGAGAACCTTTTTTGATACGTGTAGCCCGGCGCAGGTATGTGTTCAGTAATTCTTGAATACGTTGAATAAAAAAGATTTATCAACATATATGCATCTTTTTTAGGTTGAGGTGGGGGCGATGGCCATTCGCCTACAAAGCTGGATCCAGGTTGATCCTCATTTCCAACGGTCGGATGACTTGTCTCGGCGGAGGGTGATCCTGTCGCATCCCGTCCTGAGACGATATTACTTGGGCGAGAGAGTAGACTTTCAAATAAGAGGCTGTCGTTCCATCCCTTATCCTCCTCCCGGGGACATGCGAGCGGGCAGGCAGATGACTCTCACCGATGCGCATACTGAGGGTATTTCGTATGGAGAGTTCATCTTGGAGGGAGATTATGCTGAGTTCTGCAGACTCTTTCTGATGCAGCCTATTGGATCGCGGCTTGACAATTTTCAGAGATCAGCTCCTTTCCATCCGCCCGCCACCCGCTCTTCTCGGGCCGCGGGTTCTTCGAGTAGGACTTCAAAGAGGAGGCCTACGACTGATCCTTCTTCTTCTACTCGGGCTGAAGGTTCATCTCAAGCCGGCCCTAGCCACTCGGCCGGCCATTCCAGGGCTCCCCGGGCTGTGACAGAGGCTACCGGGTCACTTCATTCAGACTTGGCCAATTTACGTCTTCCGTACAGCATTTCCTACCATACTCCTGACGCTTCTTTAGCCTTTCGAGAGGTCTCGCTGGAAAATGTGGATCGCTTGGCTCTGCCTTCTGAGGACATTACTGAGGTACGTAAAAACTGCTAAATCTCTCACAAAAATGATTCATAAGAGATTTGACGTTGATTTGCATTTTTTTTTTTTTTAGGTTCCTGTTGGGTTGATCAATCAGATGATGGAATTGATGCTCGGGATGCAACAGGAGCTGTCTTCGTCCTGGACTCGTGAGGCTTACAATGATCAGAGAAGGCAGAGGCCCCGTCGCTGAAGCAATGATTGCCGGATTTTTCTGTTCCTCTTTCTTTCTTTCTTGTTTGACTATTGTACTAAACATTGATCATGCTTCTGTATTGTACTGAGTTTTATTTTGTACCTGCACTTGGTTAGTATTGAAATATATGTATGCATGTTTATTGTATTTGAAACAAAATGGGAGGACTTCATCATTTTGGCTTATGGACAAAATACACTCTTTTTTTTCTTTTTTTTTTTTTTTTTTTTTTTTATGCGTGGCGGCCGCTGCCGCCATCATTCGGCGGCAATTCGGCGGCTGCTGCCGCCCTCATTCGGTGCATTTTCTCCTATAAAAGCTTGTTCTTTGTTTCGGCTCTTCACTCATTCCTTATCTTCTCTCTTCTTCTTTTCTCTCTGTGTTTATCTTTTCCAAAGAATGAATCCTTCTTTCAATCATAGCATGCACAGCTGGGCTAGGAGTCTCTCCAAAGTTGAAAAGATCAACTTGAAGAGGTATGGCCTCTCTCCTATCATTACCCTTAGGGGAGTAGTGATCGACTGGAACTTTTTATGGGCCTGTATCAGACTCTGGGACCCTGAGGCCCACGTTTTTCGGTTCGGGGCCATGATGGAGGAGATGTGTCCTCTTTTCGAGGAGTTTTGTGCTATCATAGGGTGTGACCCTAATGCCCCTTTAGTCAGGCATGAGGTTAAAGTTGGGTATGTTCGGTCATTTGAAAATTTATTTCAATTCAGCCGGCCACAAGCTAAGGCCATGATTGTTGACGACCAGAAGGCGATTCTGATGCCCCTGATTGATGAATTTTCAGAGGTCCGTTTGGATGACCCAGACCGGATGAGGCTTAGGATGCGGGCCTTTGTATTTTGCTTATTATCTGGTTTCTTGTTTAACAAGGATCCAGGCTTCGGGGATCTGCGATTTTGTCCTATGATTCGACAAATGGAGGACATGGGTTGCATTGGTGGCATTGTGCTGGCAGAAACCATCAGGAGCCTTGACAGAGCTGCTCTAGGCTTCGAGGACTGGACAGTTTCCCCGATTATACTCCAGGTACTTCTCCTCTCTTCTTTTCCCTATTTTTTTTGTTTTGATTCATTCCTTTGTAATAGAAACGATCCATTACTCAGGTTTGGTTGAAGGACCACCTCCAAGTGGTTGCTGCTCCAACTTTATTGCCCTATAACCCTGTCCAGTATCGTATGCGGAAGATTTTGATTACATACCCGTCCGTTGATGCGTGGACTTCATGGTTAATTGAATTAGGTCCAGACGAGGTGTTGTGGTTCGTACCTTGGTATGATATCAACCGGTTTATTCAGGTTAGCTTCCGCCATACTCAGGTTTACCTGTTAGGCCTTACACATTGCACCTGGTACTGTGCTTCGTGCGTTCTGAGACAGATGGGGACAGATCAGACTGTTCCGACCATGGATGATTCCCTAGCTGATTCAGCCATCACTCCGGGAGTTACTCGAGCCGTCCTTAGGGCCTGGGTTAGGGACCATCATATGGTTAGACCTTCACCTAATCCTGCTGGTATTCAGACTTCTCCTGAGTACCGGTCTTGGTTTATGACCATTGTCTGGCCAGTTGAGAAACTGAGGAGGAACGCACTGCTGAGTGTACTTGAAGGTTGGACTCAGGCTGACGCTGGTAATGAGGCTGGGACTGATGAGGGGATCATGTTGGCTCCTCGGACGGGCGAGGCTGGAGGGAGTTCAGCAACTGGGGATGATTCGGAGGACGTTGCCCCACGGAGGCGACGGGGTACCTAGACTCTGATAGGCTTTTTGGGTTTTTTTTTTTTGTTTTGTGGTTTTTTTTTTTTGTTTTGTGGTTTTTTTTTTTTTGTTTTTGACTCTTTTCGGTATTTTGGCTTTGGACTTTGGATGTATGTTTTATTTGGACTTTATTGTTTGAATTTGGATTGCTTGACCTTATTGTTTCTAATTGGGCATGTCATTTGATTTTTAAGCTTTCCAAGCATTTTCCAACTTTATTTATTCAAGCTCTGATTTTTGCCTAAGCCGCCCTTTTGGGTTTTCAACTTAGCGAGCTACCCATTTTTGCCTAAGCCGCCCTTTTCGGGTTTTCAACTTAGCGGGCCCCGATTTTTGCCTAAGCCGCCCTTTCGGGTTTTCAACTTAGCGGGTTTTTTTTTTTATATATATTTTTTATTTTATTATTATTATATATTTATTGTTTTATTTTTTTTTTTTTTTGGCAAAGGAAAAAGAATTATGGAATGATTTTTATTAATGTTTAGACCGTACCCAATGAGGGCTGCCTACATATCTCCGATACATAATTTCTTTTTTCCGAAGAGAATCAGGTCTAATGTAGTTCTCTTTACATCATGCAATGCTTATTACACAAAATACCTTTTTAACTGATCTAAATTACATGGATTCATGAATTCCAAACCATCTAAATCAGTCAAAATAACGGCTCCGCCTGACAAGATCTTCTTCAACACATACGGTCCAGCCCAATGAGGACGGAACTTCCCCCGTGGATCTATGACCGGTTGTCTAATTTCCTTCAGAACCAAACAACCTTCTTCCAGTTTCCGGTCTTTGACCTTCTTGTTAAAATGTCGCGCCATCCTTCTTTGATAAACTTGAGTTTGGTGGATTGCTCGCAATCGCTTTTCATCCATACCCAAGAGCTGCAAATGATAATTCTCAGCCCAATTTGCTTCACTGATCTGGCTTTCCCGGATAACCCTCGCCGACTGAACTTCCAGCTCAATAGGCAATACTGCTTCCATGCCATATACTAAGGAATACGGGGTTGCCCCAGTAGGTGTTCTAATTGAAGTCCTATATCCCCATAAGGCATTCGGTAACTGTTCATGCCAAGCTTTGTGCTCCTTTACCGTCTTTTGCAAGATAACTTTTATGGCCTTATTTGCAGCTTCCACAGCCCCGTTCATTTGTGGACGATAGGGTGAGGACTTATGATGTTGAATTCTCATTTCTTTCAACAAATTAGCAAACTCACTCTGAAAGTGAGATCCATTATCCGTGATGATCTCGAAGGGCGTTCCGTACCGGCAAAGGATGTTAGTACGAACGAACTGTGCTGCCTTCTTGGCATTCAGAACCGAATAAGAGGCCGTCTCGATCCACTTAGTGAAATAATCTACAGCAACCAAGATGAACTGGTGACCGTTGGAAGCCTTCGGGTGGATTTTTCCGATCACGTCTATGCCCCAGGTCGCGAAAGGCCATGGTGAAGTGATAGGATTCAGATTGACCGGAGGCTGTTTTTGCAATTTAGCAAAAATTTGACATTCGTGGCACTTCTGTGCATGCCTCACACAATCTGCCTTCATGGTTGACCAGTAATAACCTAGGTTCATGATTTTTCGAGCCAAGGCTATCCCGTGCATGTGTGGGCCAGACTCCCCGTTATGTAAGGAATCCATGATGGTTTGAGCTTCTTCCTCATCAACGCACCTTAGATGCAGGCCATTCCAACTTCTTTTGTACAGAATTCCCCCATTAAGGAAATATCCGGATGCTAGTTGTCTCAATGTCCGTTGATCAGTTTTGGTGGATCCTTCTGGGTAAACTTCATTCTGAAGATAATTCTGTATATCCCAATACCAGGGCTTATCGTCGACCAAATTCATGATATGTGCTGGCTGTTTCTGTAGCTGCACTGTCAAGGGTCGAATGACTCGATCCTCTTCTATATACAATCCATGTGGATACGATACTTTTTCACTCTATATTACTTGTTGCGATTTCGTACACTTGCGAAAATCACTGTCACCATCATTTAATTTCACCATTGTTTCTTTTTTTTAGTATGTTAATAATATTTTTCTGTTGTCGTTTTTTCAGCCTCATTAATTTTTTGATCGTTATTTCTTCTTTTGTTGCCGTCCATTAGGTTCTTATCGTTCTTTCTCCTTCTGTTGTCGTTATTCTCATTATTGGTGTTGTTTCTTGGTTTCGTTTTTTATTCATAAGGTATGTTGATTTATGTTTTTAATTTGTTGTTTATTATTGAGAATATCTCTATCAATTTTTATACAATCAGTAACTACTGTAAAGATAATGTAGGACACTCGATTATGTTTGGATTGATACGATACAATATATACACTGTATTTACCTGATTTGATACATCGCATTTTTACTTGATTTGATCCAATGTATTAATTGATGTACATATATCTATTGTGTATTTAATTAATTTTACAGTATTTACTGATACAATTTATATATATATATATATATATATATATATATATATATCTACACACTCTGTATATACCATGTACACTAGATACCATTGTTCTTGTTGCAGTCGTCAATCGTCAATAGCGTTACCAATCGTCATTGTTGCGGTTAAATTACATAAGTTGTATAGGGATTTGCTCTTACAGATTCCATGCTTCATTATGTTTCCTTTTTATATTGTTTCCTTTTTTTCGGTGTTTCCTTTTTTCAACGTTTCCAGTGTTTTCTTTTTTTTTTTGTGTGTGTTTTCCGTTTCTCTTGCAAGGTCAATTTAATTTGGTATTATTGAATTTTTTTTTATTGAACTTGTTATTATATTAATAAATATTTTTTTATGACATTTAGTTAAACGTGAAATCTTAAACATTTGCTTAAGGCCCCCCAAAATGTTTAATATTTTAAGGACCCATATGCAATTAATAGAGAGACCATTATGATATTATCCCCTTATATATTATATAAGAAAATAATTAATTCATCACGAGATTCGACCAAACTAACTAACTCATCACTGTATTTTAGCAATATCAATTAATAGTCCTCGAGATTTATTTCCGTTGAACGATTCGGTCATTCCATCCATTTTTTCCTGATTTTGCCATTAGAATGTGTGAAGAGATAAAAATGGCCTCACAGCTGATTTTGCCGTTAGAACGTGTGAAAAGATAAAAATGGCCTCATAGTTAACCGATAATAACCTTAATTACCCACCCTTGCCTTGCACAGTTCATAAAAAATCAACATATTTTTTCAATAGCCGAACTTTTCATCGTTGTACTCTAAGCTTACAAATGAAGTTTAGACTCAGATTTTATGGTTGTGTTGTTTTCAATAGCCATTGGGTTTGGAGAGCCAAGAGGTCGTACCCCCTCCATCTGCATGCTAAATAATAAGGAAAAGGAGAAAAAGAAAGCAGGGACCTCGAAGACAAGTAATCATTATAAGATTTAATATTCATAGAAGACCAAGAAGGCAATTAAAAATGGCTCAGGAGCTTGATTTTATTGTTTCATCTGAGATTTTGTTTCTTGACTCACACATGCCAAAGCATGCGAAACTTCAATTCTCTATTTGTAAAATTGTAATTTTTTTTCCCCAAATGATATCCCAAGTTTGGCGATGTGGGCATCTGCAAATGCATAGCCTTGATAAAGAGCTTCCTCGAGATACTTGCAGCGATCGTGACAGAGGGACACCGCCGAAAGATTGTCAAGTCTAGAGGTGGAGCTGCCTGACAGCGTTTTTCGCAAGTGTACGAAATCGCAACAAGTAATATAGAGTAAGAGAGTATCGTATCCACAGGGATTGTATATCAATTACCAAAATTGTGTTAACCTATTATTATTTAGACGATAATAAGAGAGAATTGCTATAAGAAAAATAAAATTTAAATTAAAAACAGAAGAGATCAAGCACAAATTTCAGGTGAAAAGAAATCAGAGAATTAAACTACTAGGGAATTTGATTTCACTTAATTCTATCCAGCTTATTCTATTAGTTCATTAATCAACTTTAATTGTTCAAGTAGGAGAAACAACCCTAGAGTTACTAGCAAGCTCTCCCGATTTATTGTTAGCTATTCTAATCCAGTTTAATTACCTATCTCTTAATAGTGAAATCAAACATAAATCAGATCCTTAGTTTTTATGGTTGTTTTGTGAGTTCATAACTTAATGATCAATAACTTATGAAAACCCCCCTTGAGTCCAACCATATAGCTTCCGCGTCAAGTTATTATTCTCAAGTAACTTATTATCTTTTTCATGTCAATAACCCTTCTCCCGATAGTGATTAATGAGATAATTCAATCCATGGGAAATTTTCTGCCTGGAAGCCTTAAGCACAATAATAATTTATAACAAGAACAATGAAAAATAAATCTAATATTATAGACTGGAATCGAATTAAGTTACATCAAATCCCTAGTATAAAAGTTTAGCTGGACATAGTAATTAAATAAAACTCAGTCATACTTAAATCATTCATCATATTTAAAGACAATAATGAAAAGAAAGAAACAAGATGAAGAGTTTAGAATAAAAACTGTATCACAACTATATGGATGGCTTCCTTGATTCTTGGCACAAATCTTGGATGCTTGAAGTCTTGAGAGAGAGTAAATTATGTAGAGAATAGCACAAAAAAACGAGATCCCTAGCAATGAGAAGTTCCCCTCTTTATATAGAGCTCCTGAAGGTAAGTCTGACTCCTTTTAGGAAATAGAATCCTTATTTAGTGCAAAATCTTTTATAGGAGATCATGACTATTTAGGCTTTTGATTTCCTCTTGATTAGGACTCCTTTTTCTCCCAAAATAGGTCTAGGTCTTGTTTAGTGTGTTTAGGAAACTCCCCGAGGTCGACCCATGTGAGAAAAAGATTGATTTGCGTATTTAGTTCACGCTAGTTCTGTCTGCGCAGCACGGGCGTGCTATCTGGCACGGGCTGGGTGTGCTCGAGTCTGGAAGTCTGGCTGGTGAAGCACGGGGTGTGCTTGGCAAGCACACCCTGATGGATTCTTGAGGCACGGGCGTGCCACTTAGCACAGGCAGGGCGTGCTTGCTTCTGGCACTCCCGCCTGGAATTGTCATGGGTGTGCCAGGCTTGACACGCCCTATCCTATTTTGGCACGACCGTGCCTTTTGGCACCACCCTGGCCGTGCTCTCTTCTGTCTCTCCCTTGATTTCCTTAGCTCCTAGCACAGGTGTGCCTTCTAGCACGGCCTGGGTGTGCTAGAGGCCGAGTGTTTTGCCTTGTAAAGTTCTTTTCTGCGCCAAATTCCTACAATTTTCTCTTGGATCAAGCGGGTTAAGAATCAAGGAAGCTTTGAACAAAATTATACTAGAATTGAATTAAAATCAAATTAAAGTAATAAAAACTTACTAAAATTCTAATAAAAACTACATTAAAAACACTATAAAATTAACACCTATCAAAATTCCCCAAACTTAAACCATTGCTTGTCCTCAAGCAACAAAACTAAATTTTAAGAAACAAAAATAATTTGACGACACTAGCTTACCATGGTTGGAGATGATTTCAATAAACTTTCAAGATATCATGATTAATAAACAAGTGGATAAACTCAATTGTTCTCTATGCTACTCACACTTAAGCCTGATTTTGATTCTTGAATTAAACACTTTCATTGAATAAACTATAAGTTTTAAGAGATTGTCAACACTAATACTTATTTAATTTTATTATAAATAGGACATGAATCATCTAAAGAATTTTCAACCTTTTAAAAATAAGACAATTGATAGTGCAAAAGTGGCATTCCCATATGCAAAATTAGTCATCCTTTCTCCACGATTTAAATGCATACGATTAAAAGATCAAAAGGTCTTTATCTTGGGTTGTAATGGGGCTTCTTGGTATAAATTTTTGCTTAATCAAAGAAAGGGGTAGAAGGTGGACAAAGAGTACAAAAGAGTGTATGATATTCAGGATTCTATTTTAATTTAGAAATATATTTTACTGGTTCTAAGGAGTATCTGTTTTGAATTTTCTTACTAGCTAGAGGCATCTTGGGCAAGGTCTTTCCATAATATTTTGGTACTTTTCTTCCTTGCTTTTTCCATTCTACTTGAATTCTTTTGATTGTGCCTCTTTCTTGATTCTTTCTTCTTTTCTTTATTTGGTAAACTTGCTAGTATTAATTGATAAATTCTCCCTCTTTGTTGCTATATTCTAATTAAAAGTCGAATCTTTCAATCATACAATCCTTTGTACTTAGGGTAGGACATTTGAATTTGGTTTTAAGGGCTCGGTTTATCGAGGGTGAAGAAGAAAATTTTATGGTTTATGGCTTCAAAGTTGGTTTCGAGGGTCATATTTTTAACTTAGGTGGTCTAGGCTAAACATAGGTTTCAACAAAAAATGCCTAAATCATCTCTTTCAAAATGTAAACATTTAAATTTTTCGCCTTGAAGGGAGTTCTAATTTTTGTTCTAGGGATGCCAAGGTTTAAATATCTTTAGAGTAAAACACACCTACACATCAAAACTTTCATAAAAATCAGCGTTTAAAAATCTAGAAACAAATAGTTTAGATCAATGAACATGTTTAAGTCAAAATTCCAAATTCAGAACTTAAGTCTACTAGAATTGAGAATCAACTAAATTCAACACTCATTACTAGATCATGAGAACCTTCAAGCTTGCTTGTAATCATTCCAATCATGTTAAGCAAAAACAAAAAATTTTTAGTTAAAATTCCCTTCCCCCAATTCAATCAATCACATTGTCCCCAATGTGTATAAATTCCCCAAACTTATCGCATTACTTAGAAGAAAAGCAGTAAGAGAGAAGAAGAAACTTTACCAACATTGTATTGAACAATACAATAGAACAGGTGCGGAATGTGTCTTAGCTAAAAGAGCAACTAAACACTAAGAAAGTGAAACTACTAAAAGTTATAAGAATTCAAATAACAAACAAACTAAAAAGAAAAATGAAAGCAATCAAGTCAATGTATTAGAACAAAAACAAACATAAACAAAACAAAAGATAAGTGAGAAATCTGTCAATTCTTCGGCGGTGGGGGTGGCTGCAGAAGCTGGAGAATGGTTTGGAGCTGGCCTTGCATGGTATCCATCCTAGAATCAAGGCTACCGTTCATAATTTCAATAGACTGGAAACGGTCTACGATCATCGTTTCCATCCCCATTAAGGCGCGTGTCAAAAAGATCCATTCGAGACATCATCCTTGCAAGGACTTCATCAGTTGACATGTTGGACGTGCCTTGGAATGATGGACCAGCGCCAGATGTACCTGCACCAAAAGAAGATGTAAAAGGGGGAGGGTTATCCTCCTCCATGTTAGCACCGCCTGCGGCCTCGGCTCCTTCTTCATCAGAATCAACCTCTTGAGCACCCACTATCCTATACGCATCCCCCACTTTTTCAACCAGTTTTATATGGATCATAACATCTAAATCCAGTCTGGTACCATGCCCCCCTCCTACACTATCATAGATTGGCCTAGCCGGGTTCCAAACCTGTAAATATCTAGCAATTCGGGTCACAAAACACCCCATCATTATAGCCTCTTTGTCGGCTCTAGCCACCCTCGCAAATCTCTGGCAGAGCCAATATCCAACATTCAATAAAACCCCATTTTCAATAGCCCACAGAAAATATAGTTCATTCAAACTTAACACCCCATCACTCTCACTCCTTCCAAAAATAGTATTTGACAAGAATTTGTGAATGTATTGCAAGGAAGGTTTTTTCAATTTAGATGCCTTCGAATATCTAGGGTTATAATTTACTTCACCTGTAAATTTGAACCATGTATTGCGTGCATTAAAATCACTAGGTACTTGTATCTGACTATTTTCTGTGGGAAAACCAAAAATTTGGCTAATCTCATTTACAGATAGTTGAAAATCTTGACTAAGAAGCCTAAAGCGAATCCTGCTTAGGGGTGAATCAGGCAAAAGCGGGATAAAAGAGGAATAAGAACTTAGAAATTCTAGAGTTAATGGCACATATACTAAGTCCTTCATATCAAGAAATTGCCCCCACCCTATTCGTCTAAGAGGTTCTAACACAATATCTCTAAGACCCACTTGTGTTAAAGCAACCTCATCAATGAATCGATTTGGTAAAATAAGCTTAAGAGTTAGTTTTGTGTACCTTTCTTGTTGCTTGGATGAGGCAAACTCAAATGGAAGTGCAGGAGGTGAAGGAGGTTGAGGAGCCGTGGAGGATCGCATAGTTGAGCGCTTTCGAGCAGCAACGGAGGATGCGGGTCTGCTGCGTTTGTGTCTAGGAGGCATTGTAGGAGTTGATTATATGAAAATTTTGGGTGGAGAGTGTTTGATTTGAGAGAAAAGGGAGAAGAAGAGAGAAAATTTGAGAGAAAAGAGGTGACGGCTAGGGCGTGCGAGATGGGAAATGGGGTGGTTGAAGGCGTGCTCTTTAAATAGGGGCACCAATTAATGCGTGGGTCTGATCGTGGCACGGCTGTGCTTCTAAGTACGGGCTGGGCGTGCTTTCCTCTGACCTGCAAAATAAAAGAAAAAACGTACCTGGCACGGGTGTGCTCTGACTTTTGGGCCAAAAATTGTCGCGCAGGTAGCACGAAAGTGCTACAGGGCACGCCTGGGGCGTGCTTTTCTCTGACTCTCAAGTGGAAAAGTGCTTGTAGATAGCACGGGCGTGCTATCCGGCACGCCTTGGGCGTGCTTGTCCCTGACCTTTCAAGTGAGTTTTTCCCTTTTCTATGGCACGGGAGTGTTGAGAGGCACAGCTGGGGCGTGCTTTTCTCTGACTCTCAAGTGTCACCACCCTTGAAAAATGCACGGGCGTGCTGCGAGGCACGCCTGGGCGTGCTGGATCCGCACCCCATGGCACGGGCGTGCTGGGGGGCACGGCCAGGGCGTGCTCGCTTCTGGATTTTCACTTTTTCCTACAAAAACTCTAACTAAAACAAAAGAACAATTATGGAGAAAATTTGGGAATTTTGCAAATAAAGCAGAAAATAAAATAAATAAATGGAACGAAAATTTAACAAGAAAATTATATGGGTTGTCTCCCATAAGCCCTTTTGTTTAACGTCGTTAAGTTTGACGCACTTAACCTAGTTTAGGCTAAACGAGACCAATTGTGCTCTTGATGGGCTCAAAGTTGTTATTGTGATAATTTCTCAAACGTTGAGCATTTACCTTGAAACTTCGATTTGACTTACCATCCACTATTTCAATTGCTCCATGAGGAAAGATTTCCTTGATTGTGAATGGTCCGGACCATCTAGAGCGCAACTTACCAAGGAATAACCGGAGCCTAGAGTTATAGAGCAACACCTGCTGGCCTACTTTTAGATCCCTCATGATAATGCGCTTATCGTGCCATTGTTTGGTGCGATCTTTGTATATTTTGGCACTTTCATAAGCATGGAGGCGCATTTCATCCATCATGTTTAGCTGTAGCAATCGCTTTTGACCAACTTCCTTTGCATTAAAGTTAAGAAATTGAATGGCCCAAAACGCCTTATGTTCTAACTCAATAGGAAGATGACAAGCCTTACCGTACACCATGCGATATGGAGACATACCTATAGGTGTCTTGAACGCAGTTCTGTAGGCCCATAAAGCATCTTCCAGCTTTTTGGACCAATCCTTCCTTGATTGTCCAATAGTGGTTTCGAGGATCTTTTTGATTTCTCTATTGGTGACCTCTACTTGTCCACTTGTTTGAGGATGATATGGAGTACCTACACGATGAGTGACACCATATTTTGCAAGAAGGGAGTCTAAATATCTATTGCAAAAGTGCTTACCTACGTCCGTGATTATTGCCCTGGGAGTGCCATGTGACATCCTACCGAGTCGAGTCTTAGCATAGAGTTGAGTAGTCGAGTTGAACCAAACCCGGTTGGGGTAGAATGGGTTTATAAGTGGAGTTACTTGAGTGAGAGAAAAAGATCAAAGTATAAGGGTTAGGATTTATTTGCACTAAAACATACAGCTTGGGTGTTAAATTGTAACCTTCTTACAATTGAGGTACCATTTAGAACTTTTACACACAAATTCATTGATATTTTGATGGCTTACCCGTAATAACCATTTCACTTTCCCATTTTCATCTTTATCTTCATCTTCTTCATTTTCTTCCCTTCCTCTTCCACCTTCCTTTCAATTTTCATGGTAGTTCAGCTTTAACTTCAATTCTTCTTCTATCCAAGTAAGTAAACCTTCTTGAAGTTCATAATTGAATCATTTGGTGCTATTATTTTAGAATTCATAAGAATTCTTATTTATAGGTGAAGGGAGTTCAAAGAGTGTAGAAAAAAGAAGTTAAAAGAGGAGAAGCTCAAGCTTTTGGAGTAAAGGTTTGATATCTCTTTTCCTTTCCCATTTTCTTTGTATGAGATTTGTGTGGTGTGTTGCTATGAGACCATATTGCTTTATGTGAGTGGGAGGACTGGTAATGGTGAGAAAACAGGGGAAAACAGGGGAAGTATTGAATAAATGAAGTGAATATTGAGTTTATGTTGAAACAGGTTTTGCTGGAAATTATACCAGTAACTTCATCTTGATTTTGACCCCATTTAATGATAGAATTAGGAAGTGTCATAGAAGAGTTATTTGTTCCTCTATGTGTTATCTTTACATGGGTTTTTGAATCATCCAAATCGGATTTGTATATTGAGAGATATGACCAAAAGAGTACAGACTGTGCAGGCTGGAAAACGCGAAGCGCGCGCGCGAATCGCATGACGAGCTCGCATTGCCTTCTCGCGCTCGCGATTTTCAAATGCGCGCTCGCGACTTTCACCTGAAACTCTCTGTCTCTCATTTGGCACATCTCGCGCTCGTGACTTTCAAATGCGCGCTCGCGACTTGTGCTCGCAAACTCTCTGACCCTCATTTGGCACTTCTCGCGCTCGCGACTTTGAAGTACGCGCTCGCGTACTTGGCCCTTGGCCTGTAAGCGCTCGCGACCCTCATCGCACGCTCGCGAATTTGGCCTGGGAACTCACTGTCTCTCATTTTGCACTGTACGCGACCGCGATTTTCATTTGCGCGCTCGCGACTTTCACCTGAAACTCACTGTCTCTCATTTGGCACTTCTCGCGCTCGCGACTTTCAAGTACGCGCTCGCGACTTGTGCCCGATACCTCACTGTCTCTCATTTGGTGCTTTACGCGCTCGCGACTTTCAAGTACGCGCTCACGAATTGTGTTTTCATGCATTTTTGGACTTCATTTTCAATGCAATTGTATTCCTTTGCTTCACTTATATGCCTCCAATCATTTTAACATCAAAATACAACATGAGAACATGTATCAAAACAACATGCAAGCATGCAAATGATGTGAAATCAAATAAACATTATGAATTATGAAGTTATGAACTATGAATATGATGTTGTGTGATATTATTGACATACCAACATTATGCTCCATTGAGGTTAGGTAGAAACCATGTAGATAAGGCTATGTCACGACATAGGATAGCAGATCTGCACCTCATACAGTTTGATACTCCGGCTACAGGCCGTTGAGTGGATATGATTATATATGGGCCATAGCAGCCAAGCATACAGTATTCATCCAGTTTCATATAGTTTTTCTTATCACTTCGGTTTCACTATAACCTTATGGAGCCATACAGATATCTTAACATAACATTTCATGAATTATACAGTATTATAAACAGTACAAAAGATAATCAAGGTATCATGAAAGTATCATGATGTGTGTGCTTATATGTGCCATATGTGTTTACATGGTTCTTTCTATACATGTATGTGTTTAATTGTTTCTTTATCTGTTGAGATATCCACTGAGCTTTATTTGTTCAGCGAGTTACCTGTTTAACTCGCAGGTTTTGAGATTGGCCCGTAGAGAGTCAGCTTACAACTGCTGCAGTTCATCTGTAGAAGACTCAGTCTTCAGGGTAGCTACTCATTTTAATGTGTACCTTTTGTCTCTCCTTTTATGGCATGTACAGGGCACACAGTTGGGCCCATTCCATGTTGTAAACTAGTATCATGTTTTGTAAATATTAAGTACATTATTAATGTAAACAACATCAGCATGCTATTATATTCAATATACATTATGATATCAGCATGTCAGGCCATACAGTCAACCAGTTTGTAACGTCTTGACTCGGTTCATTCGGGTTTACGGGTGGACCGGGAAGGGGTGTTACATGCCATGCCGTGTGAAAATATTTTTCTTGATGAAGTTCATCACACTTTTGGCATCGTTATTTGGAATAGCAACAGCTTCTGCCCATTTTGACACATAATCCACCGCCACTAGAATGTATTGATTGGAATATGATGGTGGAAAAGGTCCCATGAAATCCAGACCCCATACATCGAAGATTTCGACTTCAAGGATGCTGTTTAGGGGCATCTCATGTCTCTTCGAAATGTTACCTAACCTTTGACAACGATCACAAAGATGAACATAGTTATAAGCATCTTTAAAAAGATTAGGCCAATACAAACCGCTTTCTAATATACGCGCAACTGTCTTGTTTGCTCCGAAGTGACCTCCACATTCCATTGAATGGCAGAATTTAAGGACACTTTCCATTTCAGTTTCCGGTATACATCGCCTGAATAGCTGATCATTGCAATACTTGAACAAAAATGGCT
Organism: Jatropha curcas; assembly: GCF_041381405.1. Classification (NCBI taxonomy): domain Eukaryota; kingdom Viridiplantae; phylum Streptophyta; class Magnoliopsida; order Malpighiales; family Euphorbiaceae; genus Jatropha; species Jatropha curcas. Next base: position 24,387,863 of record NC_143156.1, read on the forward strand.
CCTCCCAATAGTAGAATTTGATATCATGAAAAAACTTTTTCCTTTGTTGGTAAGAAAAATTGGGAGGGGGAATTTTGCAAACAAGATAATTAACTATGTCAGCGTACCAGGGGGTTTGAGCATTTGCCACCAATAGAAGTTGCTCATGGGGGAAACTTTCATTGATTTGTAACTCGCTCGTATCTTCTTCCCCCAATTCGAGCCTGGAAAGATGGTCAGCTAGAGGTTCTCGGTTCCCTTTTTGTCGCGAATTTCTAGGTCAAATTCTTGCAATAGAAGTACCCAACAAATGAGTCTCGGCTTTGCATCTTTCTTTTCTAGCAAGTATTTGATGGCTGAGTGATCTGTGTAGACTATTGTTTTAGCTCCAATTAGATATGCCCTGAATTTGTCAAAAGCAAAAACAATAGCTAGTAATTCTTTTTCCGTAGTTGCATAATTTAGTTGCGCATCATTTAATGTGCGACTGGCATAATAAATAACATGCAACTTCTTGTCTTTTCTTTGTCCAAGAACAGCTCCTACAGCATGATCACTAGCATCACACATGAGTTCAAAGGGTAAAGTCCAATCTGGTGTAGTAATGATAGGGGCTGAGATTAACTCCTTCTTCAACCTGTTGAAAGCATCTAAACACTCTTTGTCAAAATCAAAAGGAACATCTTTAACTAATAAATTGCAAAGAGGTTTAGTGATTTTTGAGAAGTCTTTTATGAATCTCCTATAAAACCCTGCATGCCCAAGAAAACTTCTTATACCTTTCACTGTGTTAGGAGGGGGTAGTTTTTCAATTACCTCAATTTTTGCCTTGTCGACTTCAATCCCTTTTTGAGAGATTTTATGCCCTAAGACAATACCTTCACTAACCATGAAGTGACATTTTTCCCAATTTAAAACAAGGTTAGTGTCTTCACATCGTTGCATTACTAAAGATAAATCCCAATTTAAAACAAGGTTAGTGTCTTCACATCGTTGCATTACTAAAGATAAATTATGAAGGCATGCATCGAAAGAAGAACCAAACACAGAAAAGTCATCCATGAATATTTCAATAAATTTTTCCACCATATCAGAAAAGATGGACATCATGCACCTTTGGAAGGTTGCGGGGGCATTGCATAGCCCAAAAGGCATTCTCCTATAGGCAAAAGTGCCATAAGGACATGTGAAAGTAGTTTTCTCTTGATCCTCAAAAGCTATATGTATTTGGAAGTACCCTGAATAACCATCTAAGAAACAATAAAAAGGATAACCTGCAAGTCTTTCAAGCATTTGATCAATAAAGGGAAGGGGAAAATGGTCCTTGCGTGTTGCTTTATTTAGTTTTCTGTAATCTATGCACACACGCCAACCTGTGACTGTTCTTGTGGGAATTAGTTCATTGTTTTCATTAGAGATAACAGTCATACCTCCCTTTTTTGGAACAACTTGGACAGGACTTACCCAATTACTGTCTGAAATTGGATAAATGATACCGGCATCCAGGAGTTTAATGATTTCAGCCTTGACTACCTCCTTCATGTTCGGGTTCAATCGCCTTTGATGCTCGATTGAAGGTTTGTAGTCTTCTTCCATCAAGATTTTATGCATGCATACACTTGGGCTTATTCCTTGTAGATCCGAGATAGACCACCCTAGTGCTTTTTTGTGCCTTCGTAAAACTTGCAACAACCTTTCCTCTTGATCAAGCGTTAAGTGAGAAGAAATAATAACAGGAAAAGAATGATCCTCACCTAAGAATGCATGCTTTAAATGAGGTGGAAGTTGTTTCAGTTCGTGCTTAGGTGGTTCCTTTTCTTTTTCATTCAAGATGCTTGATTCATTAATGTTATTTTCGACATGCAAAGTGCTTTCCACACATTCATCAACAACATCAATTCGAAAACAATCTTCATAGTCCATAGGAAGTTTACAAGATTTAAGTACATCAAAGACAATCTCTTCCTGTCCAACTCTTAGAGTCAACTTACCCTCATAGACATCAATCAATGCTCTTGCGGTTGCAAGAAAAGGTCTTCCAAGGATTAGAGATCCTTCCCTATCTTCATTAATGTCAAGAATAACAAAATCAACAGGAAAGATGAATGTACCTACCTTTACAAGCACGTCTTCTAAAATCCCTCTAGGATATTTAATTGAACGATCTGCTAATTACAAAGACATCCTTATTGGTTTGAGCTCTCCCATACCTAGCATCTTCAAAACTTCATAGGACATAAGATTAATGCTAGCACCTAAATCTGCCAAAGCCTTTTCAAAGTCAAGATTACCAATGTTACAAGGGATAGAAAAACTCCCTAGATCTTTTAACTTTGGAGGCAATTTGTTTTGGATAATTGCACTGCACTCCTCAGTTAACATTACCGTTCCTTGATCATCGATTTTTCGTTTCTTGCTTAGGATATCTTTTAGGAATTTAGCATAGCTAGGCATTTGAGCAAGAGCTTCAGCAAAAGGAATATTGATTTGAAGTTTCTTAAATACGTCCAGAAACTTGAGGAAACTCTTGTCGTCTTGTGCTTTCTTTAATCTTTGTGGAAAGGGAACAGGGGAACATAGGGTTTTACCTTTTCCTGTTCTTCTAAGTCAATGATAGGCACCTTTGGTTATTCTTTTTCTTCCTTTTCTTTCCTTGGTGGTTCATCTAATTGCTTGCCACTTCTCAAGGTGATAGCCTGCACTTGTTCTTTTGGATTCTTTTCAGTATTGCTAGGTAACGTACCTTGAGGTCGAGATGCCATCATATTTGCAAATTACCCTAGTTGAATCTCCAAATTCCTTATTGCAGCCTGCTGGATTTTATGGTTCTCTCTGGTTTCATTCATGAACTCCATGTGTGATTTAGAAAGAGCAGTGAGGAGGTCATCATGGGATTTCTTTTCTGGAGGGTGGAAACCTGGTGGTGTGTTCAAGGCATTGTTAGGATTACCATAAGATAGATTAGGATGATTTCTTAACCTGTTATCATATGAATTTGAATAAGGTTAATTCTTTCTTCCTTGATTCATCACATAGTTTACTTGCTCCAAAGTTTGTGGATTTAAAGAGTCCATGATGCATTCTCCAATTCCATGTTGTCCATTGCACCTATCACAAACTTGTATAACAGAATTTACAGGATTAGTAGTTAACATGTCCAATTTTCTTACCATGTTATCTACCTTGGCATTAAGTGCTGTAATGGCGTCTATTTCATAGACTCCTGCAGTTCTTCTTCTTTCAGAATTGTTTTGGTAATGGCTATTGCTTGCCATCTCTTCTATCAACTCATATGCTTCATCAATTCCTTTCTTTTCAAAGGATCCACCTACAGCTGCATCTAGAGTAATTTTGATGTTAGGAGATAATGCATTATAGAAAGTTTGTACCTGTAGCCACTTGGGCAAACTGTGATGAGGGCACTTTCTTAACAAGTCCTTGAATCTTTCCCAAGCTTCATACAGGCTCTCTTGATCATGATGAGCAAATGTCATTATCTCATTGCACAATTTGGTGGTTTTTGAGGATGGAAAGAATTTAGCTAGAAACTTTTGAGCTAATTCATCCCATGTTGTGAAGCTCCCAGCGGGACACGATTGTAACCAAGACCTTGCTTTATCCCTAAGAGTAAAGGGGAAAAGTCTCAGCTTGATTGCATCTTCAGAAACACCATTTTGTTTGAATGTGTCACAAATTTCCAAAAAATTGGTGATGTGAGCATTAGGATCTTCACTAGGCAAACCCCCATATTGGATCGAGGTAGAAAGCATTTGGATAATTGCGGGTTTAATCTCAAAGTTATTAGCTTCTACCCTAGGTCTGGTAATACTTGAGGTTGTCCCATTCAGATTAGGTGTTGTGTACTCTCTTAAGGTACGGACCGGATGTTGAAGCGGTGGTCCGACTATGTTCTCATTTTCGTTTTCGTTGGCCATGTCTGCTTGTTGTTCGAGTTTTATTTCTCGTGCTTTTCTTGCAACGTTGAGCCTACGAAGAGTTCTTTCAATTTCTGGATCAAAGATTAGGGGTTCAGTCTTCCTTGATCTTCTTTGCATAAAACACCTGGAACAGTTCTTAGAAGAAAATTAAATAAAAGAGTGTCTAAATTAACAATAGGGTAATTCGTATTGATATTGATATGCTAATCCCCGGCAACGGCGCCAAAAACTTGACAGCGTTTTTCGCAAGTGTACGAAATCGCAACAAGTAATATAGAGTAAGAGAGTATCGTATCCACAGGGATTGTATATCAATTACCAAAATTATGTTAACCTATTATTATTTAGACGATAATAAGAGAGAATTGCTATAAGAAAAATAAAATTTAAATTAAAAACAGAAGAGATCAAGCACAAATTTCAGGTGAAAAGAAATCAGAGAATTAAACTACTAGGGAATTTGATTTCACTTAATTCTATCCAGCTTATTCTATTAGTTCATTAATCAACTTTAATTGTTCAAGTAGGAGAAACAACCCTAGAGTTACTAGCAAGCTCTCCCGATTTATTGTTAGCTATTCTAATCCAGTTTAATTACCTATCTCTTAATAGTGAAATCAAACATAAATCAGATCCTTAGTTTTTATGGTTGTTTTGTGAGTTCATAACTTAATGATCAATAACTTATGAAAACCCCCCCTTGAGTCAAACCATATAGCTTCCGCGTCAAGTTATTATTCTCAAGTAACTTATTATCTTTTTCATGTCAATAACCCTTCTCCCGATAGTGATTAATGAGATAATTCAATCCAGGGGAAATTTTCCGCCTGGAAGCCTTAAGCACAATAATAAGTTGTAACAAGAACAATGAAAAATAAATCTAATATTATAGACTGGAATCGAATTAAGTTACATCAAATCCCTAGTATAAAAGTTTAGCTGGACATAGTAATTAAATAAAATCAGTCATACTTAAATCATTCATCATATTTAAAGACAATAATGAAAAGAAAGAAACAAGATGAAGAGTTTAGAATAAAAACTGTATCACAACTATATGGATGGCTTCCTTGATTCTTGGCACAAATCTTGGATGCTTGAAGTCTTGAGAGAGAGTAAATTATGTAGAGAATAGCACAAAAAAACGAGATCCCTAGCAATGAGAAGTTCCCCTCTTTATATAGAGCTCCTGAAGGTAAGTCTGACTCCTTTTAGGAAATAGAATCCTTATTTAGTGCAAAATCTTTTATAGGAGATCATGACTGTTTAGGCTTTTGATTTCCTCTTGATTAGGACTCCTTTTTCTCCCAAAATAGGTCTAGGTCTTGTTTAGTGTGTTTAGGAAACTCCCCGAGGTCGGCCCATGTGAGAAAAAGATTGATTTGCGTATTTAGTTCACGCTAGTTCTGTCTGCGCAGCACGGGCGTGCTATCTGGCACGGGCTGGGTGTGCTCGAGTCTAGAAGTCTGGCTGGTGAAGCACGGGCAAGCACACCCTGATGGATTCTTGTGGCACGGGCGTGCCACTTAGCACAGGCAGGGCATGCTTGCTTCTGGCACTCCCGCCTGGAATTGTCATGGGTGTGCCAGGCTTGACACGCCCTATCCTATTTTGGCACGACCGTGCCTTTTGGCACCACCCTGGCCGTGCTCTCTTCTGTCTCTCCCTTGATTTCCTTAGCTCCTAACACGGGTGTGCCTTCTAGCACGGCCTGGGTGTGCTAGAGGCCGAGTGTTTTGCCTTGTAAAGTTCTTTTCTGTGCCAAATTCCTACAATTTTCTCTTGGATCAAGCGGGTTAAGAATCAAGGAAGCTTTGAACAAAAATATACTAGAATTGAATTAAAATCAAATTAAAGTAGTAAAAACTTACTAAAATTCTAATAAAAACTACATTAAAAACATTATAAAATTAACACCTATCACTGCCCATCAAGGTAACATCAATTAAAGAAACGATGGATTCCAGAAACTGGAAGGTTAAAAAAAATGAAAGCTTGCATTCAATTCGTATGGGTTACTACAGAAATTAGGGATTAAAATGAGAGAAAGAGAGACAGAAAGTGGAGTTGAGTGTACTATGTTAAGTTTTCATGAACCGCGGAAGGTAACATTGGGTAGTTCAGGCTGTTATCGTCTTTTCTACTTGTGAGGCTATTTTTGTCTTTTCACACATTTTAATGGTAAAATCAGAAAAAAGTGGATGGAAAGACTAAATAATTTAATAAAAGTAAACTTCAGGGATTATTAATTAATATTGATAAAATACGAGACGAGTTAATTAATTTGGTCAAATCTTAAGGATAATTAATTATTTTCCCTATCATATAATGGTAAGGGGATGTCGAGATTTTATCTTCATGATTCCCGGCAACTGCTTCAAAACAATTATTCTTCTTAAACTATAAAAAGGATTGAGATATAATTATAAAGGGATCAATCATTTACTCCATTCATCAATGGACGAACACATAAATTCACTCATGAACTTTATTACTTTAACCTTGTGGCATCTTCAACTTTTACTTTCATTTATCAAAACACTTCAATTTATAAAATTACACTTATTAAATACTTCAATTTTCAACTTTATTTTATTGAAAATTTCAATTGCAAAATTAGATCATTAAAAAGTTAATATTTATGAAATTTATACTTCCAAAAGTCATATTAACTATATGTCAAGTCAATATTTTGCAGATAAAAGCCAAAACCCTAAACATTATTGATATTAATGTCGAAACTCGTGTAATATTACCAAATTTACAAATTCATGTGCACAATAGATCACCTGTAAAGTTCAATCTACCACAATGTTAAAGTTGCAAAGTTTAAAGGTGAATTTATGTATTCAATCATTCATCAATTAATTATAGAAATTAAAATACTACATCATATTTTGAATTTTTCAATCCTTTCGTGTTCTATAAAACTTTGGTTATTTCAGTTATTTCAATTTCCTAATTAAATTAATAAGAAAAATTTGACTCTTTTATTTATCAGTAATTAGAATGAATTAGTTGTGTGACTGCTTGATTTCCAGGATGTGTAATTTTGTACATAATTCTTTTCTAGACACTTATTTTGTTCGGAATCAATGGAAATGAAAAAAAAAATTAATGTGGTTTAAAAAATTATTCTGAGAAACACTTCATTTTTATTGGTAAAAAAAAAAATTAGTTGATTAACTTGGTGTATGGAGTAGTCTCATTTACCGAGAGCTAAATTGTACAAACACAGGACATGATATACAAGAATATACGAGATACGGTAATTTTTAAAAAAAGTAGGACATCCACACGCTTATGACATACTACACTAAATAAGTAATACATTAATATTTCAAATGAATAAAAAATTATTTAAAATAAATGATAAACACAATTTCTTATTTCAATGACACAAAAAAAAAAAAATAACACTTCATTTATTAGTAATAAAAAAAAATTGGTTGATTAGCTTGGTATATAGAATAGTCTCATATACCAGGAGTTATGTTGCATGGAAACGGGATACGACAATTTTTAAAAAAGGTAGGACGTCCATATCCTTAAGACATAGTACACTAAATAAGTAATACATTAATATTTCAAATAAATAAACAACCATTTATAATAAATCATAAATATAAAATAAAAAATACTTAATTTCTTATTTCAACGACACAAAAGCAAATTAAAAAAAAAACTTTATTTTTATTGGTAATAAAAAGAATCTTGATTGATTAACTTGGTGTAAGGAGTAGTCTCATATACCAGGAGTTAGATTGCATGGACACGGGACATGAGATACAGGGAATGTACGGATACGACAATTTTTAAAAAAGGTAGAACATTCACATGCTTACGACATAGTATACTAAAAAAGTAATACATTAAAATTTTAAATAAATAAACAATAATTTATAATAAATCATAAACATAAAATAAAAAAATACTTAATTTCTTATTTCAATGACACAAAAGCAAATTAAAAAAAAAACACTTTATTTTCATCGGTAATAAAAAAAACAACCTTGGTTGATTAGCTTAGTGTAAAGAGTAGTCTCATATACCACGAGTTAGGTTGCACGGACACGGGACACGAGATACGTGAACATATAGATACGATAATTTTTAAAAAGTAGGACATGAATATGCTTATGACACACTACACTAAATAAGTAAAACATTAATATTTCAAATAAATAAATAATTATTTATAATAAATCATAAATAAAAAATAAAAAAAATACTTAATTTCTTATTTCAATAGTTAAATTCTCAAAATTTATTATCCCTATTGAAAAATATATTAATAGTGTGTATGCATTTTTTTTATGTAGGTCATACCATGCATGACTTTTGCTATTGCATACCTTATGAAAAGTTTCGCATAATATTAAGAAAACATATCTTAACATTACAACTTTTCAGCATATCTCAATAAGATACAATTTATCATTTTATTATATAATTTTACTATTTTTAAATAATGTTATAAAATATTATTTCATCTTTTAATATTACCCTACGCATCATGCGGAATATAAGGGGGAAAAAGCAATTATATTTTCAAATAATATCATACAGGAGGAAAAAACTAAATTAATATTAATAAGCAAAAACTATTTTATTTGGAAATAAGAAAGGAAATGAGGAAAAAGAACTCCCATAATTTTCTCTTCAAAATAGAAGGAAAATAAAAAACTATAAAAATAAATTTGTAGAGAAAAATTAATTTTATTTTTCTTTTATATCTAAAAAAAGTAACAAAAGTTTTTCTGAAAAAAAAATTTAGTCCTTTCTTTTTTTTTTTTTTTTGATTATTCATTAATAAAAAAAGATACAAAATAAATAAAAAAAAACACTTCATCACTCAATACTAGAAAATAAGTAGGAGATCCACACACTTATGACGCTCTATACTAAATAAGTACAATACATTAATATTTCAAATAAATAAACAATCATTTATAATAAATCATAAACATAAAATAAAAAATACGTAATTTCTTATTTCAACATAATTAGTTAAATCCTCAAAATTATTATTACTATTGAAAAATACATTAATAGTGTGTGTACATTTTTTGATGCAGGTCATACTAGGGATGTCAAAATAGGTCGTTACACGCGAACATGATTCCCCTAACACGGGAAATAAATGGGTTAGGGTTGAGGTTAAACTAGTTCATATAAAAAATAAGTCACCTATTTATGACACGAATATAAACGTTTTGTGTCGCGGGTTGACACGCGGATTAGGCGAGTGACCCGTTTATTGAAGAGTAAAGAGATAATTTTAGTGTTAGATATATATACTCCAAATAAAACCTATTTAAATTTTATTGTTGTATTACTTTTTATTCTAATTATAAATCTTGAAGAATTTATGCATTTTACATGTGAAAATTTATTATTATATATGATTGGAGTTAAATATGTTAAAAGTTAAAAATACTTATGTTAAAAGTTAAAAATACTATAAGCAGGTTAAGTGGGTCGTATATAAGTCAACACATCCACTTAACCTATTTATGATATTAAGCAGGTTACGCAAGTTGTATATGGGTGAACATAACCCACTTCATATGTTTATGATATTAAGCGTATTAAACGAGTCGCGTTCGTGACAACAGTCTAATTTTCATATTGTGTTTGTGTCAAAGTTATAAAAAATGATTTTATCCTGAAATATTGCTTTACGCATCGCGTGGTTTCTAACACTAGTTATATATAAAAACGGGGTAGTTTGCTTTATATAAAACCAAGAGTAAGTAGCATAATTTGCCACTTGGCATTATTTTAAATTATAAAACGACGGATGTTAAAAAATTTTAATACAATTTGCCACTTGACAGTATTTTGAATTATAGAATGGCAAATGTTAGAATTCTAACAAAATTACAATTTAGCACAATTGTGAGAATTGTAAGAACATAAGTTGTTTTATATTTTCAGATAATCTCTTTATCAAGATAATATCTACAAAAAAGATTATCTCTAGCATTTAATATATTAATATAAATTTAACTCTTCTTACAAAATAATTAAAAGTAATCCACATGCTTAAAAAAGTGTGAATAAACAATTTATTACTATTAAATTAATAATATATAAATAATTTAAAAAATATAAATTGAAATGTACGAGATATGATAATTTTTTAAAAAATAAGAAACGCACACGCTCAGAACACATTACACTAAATAAGTAATACATTAATATTTGAAATAAATAAACAATCATTTATAATAAATTATAAACATAAAATAAAAAATTAATTTTTTATTTCAATGACACAAATCATATTTAAAAAAAAAAAACACTTCATTTTTATTGGTAATAAAAAAAATCTTAATTGATTAGCTTGGTGTATTGAGTAATCTCATATATCAGGAGCTACGTTGCACGGACAATGGACACAAGATACAGGAATGTACGTGAAACACCCTGAATTTTTATTTTCAAAACTTTGGAATTTTTATTAAATCAAAAACCCGAATTTTTGGATAGTATGGGTTGTTAAGACCGAGCAAGTTTAACTTGAGCCTGAATTTGAATTGGGCCCAAGCCCAATAACAGACTGTCCGGAAATTTTGATGAAATAAAAGGGAACTCTACGATATAAACTAATTATCCTAAATTAATTTATTATTATCATTATTTGTTGTACTATTAGAAAGTAAATTGAAGCGATGTTTTATGATCCAACTAAATAATTAGATAAATTAAACCGGACCTAAAAATCAATTAACTATGTCGAAACCACACGAATAATCGAAAAATCGAGCGAAAAACTCAAAAACCAAACGAAATGAGACCAAATCACTGAATCGGACCGAACCGGTTTGAATCGAACCGGACCGGCCCATTTCCTTTCTTTTCTTTTTCTTTTCTTTTCTTCCTTCTCCTTCTGCAGTAGCGTGACCACCTCCTCCTCCTCCTCCTCCCTCTTCTTCGATCTCCTTCCTCCGGCCACCAAATTCGGCAAATGAATACTCTAAAAACATCTACTCAACGCGAGGAAGAAGATTATAGCATAGATTTGAATTGAAATTGTGTCTATTTTGAAGGGGAAGAACCTGAAGTTTTGGACACCCTTTTTCCGGCGATTCACGCCGTTTCAGGCAAGCCTAGGGCTCAAGGTGAGTACCAAATGACTCCTCTCTTCTTCCTCTTTCATTTGATGGCCTCCTCGTCGACTGTAATGGCCAAAATCGGAAAACCCAAAATGGGTATCACCGAACCTTTCTGATCAATTTCCGGCCAAATAGTTCGTACCCACCTTGATTTGAATACATATTAATGATCTTCTCATCGAAACGAATAAAATGATATATTGTTTATTAATTTTGGTGATGATTTGAATTTCCGGCCACCGTGCACGGCGGTCGGTGGCGGCGGTCCGGTGACCGGCCGGCGGCACTCCGGCGAGGCCCCGAGAGACAGAATCCTCTTCTCTTCGCGCTGATCATGGAATCGTCGCCCGATTCCCAATGGGTATGTTCTAAGACTCAATTCTTAATTTTTATATATATAAAAAGAATTAATTGACTAATGAATTTAATCGAGTTATTAAATAGACTAAATTGAATAACAAGAAATTAACTTATTGAATTAACTAAATAAAAATAAAATAAAATAAAATAAAATAAAATAAAATAAAATAAAATAAAATAAAAATAAAATAAAATAAATAAATATATATATATATATATATATATATATATATATATGAACATTTATAGTCCTTTGTAAATAAATTAGATTGATTAGTGTGCGTATTTGGATAGCGAACATGATTTGTTAACTGGTTTAGGACTTTAGAATAAACTAATTGTAAATTAGTTTAGAACATTGTCAAATAAATTACATGATTATTATTATGACTAGGTGATTTGAGGAGAAAGAATAAATTAGAATTAGTTAATTAGTTAATTAGATAACCATTAGATCAAAACTAGCCGATTGTGCATAAGAGAAGTAAGGCGAATTTTAGTTGGTTAACGGCTAGAATCAAAATTTGATAAATTAAGACTTGGGAGGCCTAGTCATTTTCGATATCGATATAAAAATCAAATTTTAATAGGTAGTAGTTATAATTAGTTATGGCTAAAATATGTTTTAGCTGTTTAACAAATTAGTTACCGTAAAGCTAATAATTTAATTAATAAATGATCTTATATGGATATTATTAGAATTAGTTTGTAAATTGTTAGTTGAGTGTTGATATTGTTGTTATGGAAGGAGGATGGGATTTTAAATTGATTGATTGCCCGACGGATGGGCTGTGTGCATTGATTGAGAAAGAGATAATGATATTGTGATATTTGAGCAGGTAGATAGTCCAATTTTTAGGGAAGGTGCTGCCGAAATTTTGATAGAAATTAGACTAAATTTTAATTAACAACATAATTAATAAGTTTATTTAGATCAGTTCTATAAATTGGTACATAATAAATATAGTGCTTTGATTATTTATTATCTTTATTATTCATTTAATTATTTACATATTTATTTATTTATTTTCATTATTATTGTTAATATTGCTATTTATTTTATTATTGTTGTTTATTGTTAATACTATTTATTTATTTATTTATTTATTTATTTGCATTGATTTTGGATGTTTGATTAATTGTGTTGTGATAATGCTATGCTTTGTTTGTGTGGAATTGGGATGAAGTGGGTCACCATGGGTTTGTGAGACCGTTACCGTTATGTGGATCCTGATTACCGTTACCGTTATATATACCGTTACCGTTACATGGATCCATTACAGTTAGCCGGGTAAATGGGAGATCGGCGCCCCCGTGTGCACCTACCGTTACCGTTACCGTTAACCACAGGTTGGCTTCTCGTCGTTGCGCACCGGACAGTCTAGATTTGATCGCTGCCCGCAGGGTGGCCTCCTGTTGTGAGCGCTTGATGATCTAGATTGGATGGAAACCACCGGGTTGCCTCCTGTTGGTATGAAAAAGAAAAGAGAGGATAGAAAAACAATGAGAGGGCTGGTCAAGTGAGGATTAGACCGGTCGGCCAGTATGGGGGATCGGCTCCCTGGTGCACACGTGAGAGGATGAGCCATGTGGGAGGACGGCTCATCGGGGGTTTCGGTGACTCCACTGACCAATTTCCACGTGATGTGATTATATGAAGATGTTAATAATTGTGAGTGCTGGTGATATGCCAATTGTGTGACTGGCTGTGTGAACATATAACTAGTCGGATGACTAGATTGATATATTTATACATTTGTGTGAATGTGTGTGTTGTGCAATAATTATTATTCTTTAACAAACTCACATCTCTTTTGTTTAAATCTTTCAGGAAGTAGCTATTTCTAAGTCCCAGCTATAACTCTACTCTTTCACTGTTAGAAAAGAGTTCTCTAATTTTAGTATCGATCTATTAAATAGATAAATGTCCGAAGACTTATCTGTATTCATTTGTTAGTGAACTCCGCAGTTATAGGATTTGTATATTTTTAGTCGTATATTATTATAGATGAAATCATTCTGTGAGCATATATTATAAATATTGTATTGTAAGCAGGGTAATTTGTAAATGTTTAAGATGTTTTAAATTTGGGCCGAGGTTTAATAGAATCTTGCGGTTTATTTTCCAATCAGTATGGGCTGAATGTTAAAAAAATTATATTGAGATAGTAAATTTTTAGTGTTTCAGGCTTACTACGGGCCTCGGGGGCCTTAAACTTACCTGGGCCCTAGTGCCGGTCCGACCCATGGATTCGGGTCGTGACAGTACGAGATATGAAAATGTTTAAAAAAGGTAAGATATCCACAAGTTTAGAATATATTACACTAAATAAGTAATACATTAATATTTCAAATAAATAGATAATCATTTATAATAAATCATAAACATAAAATAAAAAAACACTAAATTTCTTATTTCAATGACACAAAAATAAATTAGAAAAAACACTTTATTTATATTGGTAAGAAAAAAAAAATCTTGGTTGATTAGCTTAGTGTATGAAGTAATTTCATATACCAGAAGCTAGGTTGCACGAACACAGGACACAAGATACACTAACGTATAAATATGAAAATTTTTAAAAAGTAGGACATTCACACGCTTAGGATAAATTATAGTAAATAAGTAATACATTAATATTTCAAATAAATAAATAATCATTTATAATAAATTTAAACGTAAAATAAAAAAAATTTAATTTCTTATTTCAATGACGCAAAAACAAAAGCACTTCATTTTCTATTGGTAATAAAAAAAACATTGGTTGATTAGCTTGGTGTATAAAGTAGTTTCATATATCAGGAGTTAGGTTGCACAGAAACGGACACGTATGGCATATAGGAATATACGCGATACGATAATTTTTAAAAAATGTAGAACATCCACACGCTTAGGGCACAATATCCTAAATAAGAAATACATTAATATTTCAAATAAATAAACAATTATTTATAATAAATCATAAAAATAAAATAAAAAATACTTAATTTCTTATTTTAGTGACACAAAAATAAATTAAAAAAACACTTCATTTTTATTGGTAATAAAAAAAATTGTTGGTTGATTGGCTTGATGTATGGAGTAATCTCATATACCAGGAGCTAGGTTGCATGAACACGGGATACGAGATACGGGAATGTATGGGTACAATAATTTTTTGAAAGTAGGACATTCATATGCTTAGTACACACTACCCCAAATAAGTAATACATTAATATTTCAAATAGATAAACAATCATTTATAATAAATTATAAATATAAAATAAAAAAATTTAATTTCTTATTTCAATGACACAAAAATAAATTAAAAAAAAATACTTCATTTTTTATTGTTAATAAAAACAAAATCTTAGTTAATTAGCTTAGTATATGGAGTAGTCTCATATACCAAGATTAATTAGCTTTGTATATGGAGTAGTCTCATATACCAAGATTTAGGTTGTACGGACACTGTACACGAGATATGAAAACTTACATGATATGATAATTTTTTTAAAAATAGAACATTCACACACTTGGGACACACTACATTAAATAAGTAATACATTGATATTTCAAATAAATAAACAATCATTTACAATAAATCATAAACATAAAATAAAAAATAATTAATTTCTTAATTCAATATAATTACTTAAATTCTCAAAATTATTATCACTATTGAAAAATACATTAATATGTGTATACATTTTTTTATGTAGGTCATACGATGTATGGTTTTTGCTATTGCATATCTTATAAAATGTTTCGCAAAATACTTAAGAAGACATATCTTAGCATTATAACTTTTAAGCATATCTCAGTGAAATACAATTTATCATTTTATTATATAATTTTACTATTTTTCAATGATGTTATAAAAGATTATTTCATCTTTTAATATTTTTCCGCGCATCGCACTGGTTCTAACACTGGTTACATTACTAAAGTTAACAACACAGAAATAGAAAAGCCACTAAAAATTACAAGTTTACATTAAAACAATAAATAATTACAGTAATTACAAAATAACTGAAATTAAAACCAAACAAATAAAAATTTTACTATATGATAACTAAAATTAATATTAGAAAAATAGAAAAATGTGAAACAAATAGTAGAAATATAATACTCATAGTAGATTGCTTCATAGAGAATTAGAATGAGAAAGCTTTCTTAGCATGGCTTTACATTTCTATATCTATACTTCTTAATGTAATTAGAGGCTAAATCATTAAAAAAACCCTCAAACTTTGCAAGTAGTTTTAATTGTACCGTATATCCAGCTTTTTTATCTTAATACCTTGAATTAATTTCAAATTTAGTTACAATAGCACCCTAATTTTAAATTGTACCCAATTCAATAAATAAAATATTTCATCCGTCTCATTTTGTCTGCTGGTTTGACAAAACACATATATTAAGAATTTAGTCAACAAAAATCATTTTGCCGTTTGTTACCCTAACTCATTAAAATATTAATAGAAGTCCTTCATTTAATGAACAATCATAAATGTTATTATGAGAAAGATAATTGTTTACATATCTAAATTTAGAAACCTTACAAATATTTTAGGACATCCAAAAAAGGAATGACAAGCAATAAAATGGGACGGAAGGATATTATTTTCGTTGGACATACATGATCAGGTTAACTAAAAACTCACCGTTTAGCAACATCCTAACTAGTATTTATTATGATTTTTTTTTAAAATTAGTAAAAGCTACGTAAAATGGTAAATTTTAGTTAGTTATAAGCATACAATATTTAGGTTTTTGTTTTGCCATTTTTTAAGCATGAAATTTTAGTTAGGGTTTATTGAAATTATAATTGAAATGACCTGAAAAATTATTTTCAAAAAATTTTCATTTAAAATTTTAATCATAAACTCTAACCAATGAAATTCGGCGGTAAATATTTTATTATTACCAAACCGGACCCATAAATCAGTTTTGATTTTTTAAAAACCATACGAAAAACCCAAAAATCATAGAATTAGACCAAACCGATTCGAATCGAACCGGAATGGTCTAGAAGCTCTAGATTTTTCCTTCCTTTTCTTTTTCTTTTCTTCTCCTTCTTCTTCCTCTATCGCGCGACAGCCTCTTCTCCTCTGTGCACTGCGTTTTCGGCCACCACCGACGAGAGCTAGGGTGGCGGTCGACCCTCCTTAAGGCGCTGGTCACTCCGCCGGTCTCCAGGCACGCGTAGCAAGCTCCGATCGGCGTGAATCGGGACTGTCTCCATTGACAGCACCTGCGCCTTCGATTTTTGGGCGAAATCTCGCCGTTCAGTCGATCTCAGATGACGGGAAGGGGCCAATCGACTCCTAATCACCTCCAGAGCATTTCCCCTCCACTGATTTGTGATTTCACTTGAGTTTTGAGGAACCACCATGAACGGCGGCGAGGGGCAGCTGTCGAGCGCGTTTCGGCCAACTAGAGGGCTGATCTCACTAAACTAACGCCGGAAATGGAATCCTTGGTGAATTTCGAGTCGAATGGTATGATAGTGGCAAATTTCTGGGCATGATCGATTCTCCGGCCACCGTAGACGGCGGATGCGGCGGTCCGTTGACCGGCCGGCGAGGATCCGGCGAGGCACCAAGAGACATATTCATCCTCTCCTCGCGTGGATTATGGATTCGTCGTCCGATTTTCAATCGTTATGCTCTAAGACTCAATTCGCAATTTTTGTATAAATTCCGAATTAATTAATTAATGAATTTGATTGAGTATTTAAGTAAATTAAATTGAATATTGTTAAATACATTTCATGAACATTAGTTGTAATTAGAAGATTTGATATTGAAATGAGAATTCTAAGCTAATGTTTAGTTATTTGGTAATTAGTTATAGAATACGTAACAATATTATTTGTTGGCTCAAGGGTCAATTTTATCTTGAGATTTTGATGATTATACAAAACAAATAAATTTAATATTCTTGTATGTGCTAATATTATTTTATGCAGAAATTATTGTTGAAATTATTGAAGAAATGAAGTTCCTACATCCCAAGATTTTTATTTGAAGACCATGAAGATTAATGAAGATATTTTCTATTGGTTAGTATTATAATAAGTCTTAGGAAATTATTGTAGGATAGAGAGTAAATAATTTTATAAGCACAAATCTATTTTATCTCTCTCAAAATTGTTTTGAAATGTTTTTGAATAAATTTATTAAGAGGATATAGCCAAAATCTTTACTCTTCACGTTTTTCCATCTAAAATATCTTTGGAGTAAATATTCTTGGTAGCTATTAAATGAAATTCTGCAAAAAGTATTTTCTAATCTAAAAAGCAGTTTCTGATTTAATACAGCTGTCTGTTTCTAATACAGCTGGCTGTTTCTGATATAAATGTTACACTGTTTTCTAAACTGAACCTTTCACCTTCAAACCTTGCATGTGTAAATATTAAATGTGGTCAAACAGCCCTTTTAATTGCAACCCATGCATTGCCTCGTTAGTTTAAAAACATCAGAAACTTCATTGCTCATTAAAGCAAAAATAATCTTAACGTTAACTTCAAAAGAGAATATCATCTTTTCATATAAAAACCATTTCCTCTTTTAAAAAGAACGGGTTTTGCAAAAGAGTATGAGTCTATTGTTTAAAGCTTAAATCTCTCAAAGCTCTCTCTTTAATCCCCCTATTTCTTTTCGTCTCTTTGCTTCAAGAAAAATTTTTAAGAGAAAAGAAAATTTATTAACAACATTTTCTGAAGAATAGTTCTGATATTTAAATCTGTTTTCTAAATTCGTTTTCTGTTCTTCCTGTGCTTATATTTGCATTTCTCTCTGTCTATATAGATTCTGTAATCTGTTGTAGACAGGCTCTTTATTTGAAAACTTTTGTGTAATAGCTTAGGTGAAAAGCTATGGTGTTACAGGTTATCAAGCGACCTTCTCCTTGTGTGAGATTCTAATGTCTTGATTTGAGTTTCTGATCTATGCAAAATCAGAAAGGGTTGAGGTTAACTAGAACCTTTGGAAATCTAGTGGGATAAAGGTTAGATCTAGGTGTTGATCTATTTTCTTGTATTGTTGGTTTGTCTCTTACCCTTGAAAAGAGATAACATAGTGGAGGATCTCAAGATGCGTCTTGGGGAGTGGATGTAGGCGAGTTAGTGCCGAACCACTATAAATCTCTGTGTTTATCTTCTTTTACTTTCTGAAGTTTTGCTTGATTATATTCTATTTACGCAACTGTTAATCTGTTTAGAAATGCGATGTTGTTAATGAGTTTCTGATTCTAATCGTGAATAAGCTTTATCTCTGTGGAACATTAGAACTATGGATTTCTGTATTGTGATTTTACCAAGTTCTAATCTATCCTTCTATATTCAGTGTAATTCACAATATGAATTATAATCAGTTTTCTAATCTTGCTTAAAGCTTTGTGAACCAGTTCTAAAATGCAATAACTGTTGTTTACAGAGTCTTTCTAAAATTGCATAAGATCTGTGAAGCTGTTCTAATCGCAATAGCTGTTCTTCACAGAATCTTTCTAAAATAGCAATAAACCTTGTGAAGCTATTCTAATCACAATAGCTATTCTTCACAGAGTCATTCTAAAATTGCTTAAGCTTTGTGAAGCTGTTCTAATCGCAATAGCTGTCCTTCACAGAGTTATTCTAAAATTGCTTAAGTTTTGTGAAGCAGTTCTAAATGCAATAATTGTTCTTCACAGAGTCTTTCTAATCGTGCAATAAGCTTTGAGAGGAAGTTCTAAACTTGATAACTAACTCTCACAAGTGCTTTCTAATTCCGCTGCAATAGAATTCTGATTTTTGTTTTTGAAAGTTAAATTTTTAGAAAACCCAATTCACCCCCCCTCTTGGGTTTGCCATATATAAACGGGACCCACATTATTGAAATATGATCGAAGGCTATTGTGACTTATTGATTAATTGGTTTGAAGTTCTTAAGTGCATATGTGTGTGTGTGGGTGTGATGGATGATGGAAGTAGCCTAAAGTTGTTGGGTTGTTTGGATTGACTACTCGATGAGTGGACTGTGTGAATTGAATGAATGAATGATTGATGAATAGGGTTATGGTGGATGGGATGAGTTGATGTGAATTTGCCCGATGGATGGGCTGTGTGTAGATTTGTGCGACATAAAATTTGGATAGTCTATTTTGTAGAGGAAATGCTGCCGAATTTTCGACAAAACACTTAATAAAGATCTAAATTAGTTGTATCCTTAATAGGTGGTAATGACTAGACTTTTAGTATTATTATTATTATTATTATTATTATTATTATTATTATTATAAGAATAATTACTTACCAAACAATTAGAAGCTTTATAAAAAAATTATAAATTAGAATAATAAAATAAATAAAGCAATGATACATATAAATATATGTATAATTTAGTTCGATGAGGTAAGATAAATAGCTATAGAGCATCAGAATTAATAAATGAATGCAAAGTATATCTATGGCATTAGGATTCTTACACAAAATTTTTCTTCTAGATGCTCGTAAAATTCCAGGATGGTGAGACAAAAGTTGGAAGGATGCAGTAGTAGAGATAGTCCTTTAAAGGACAATAAAGAACCGTGAGTAGTGTTATCCACCTGCATTTGCATCCATGCATTTATGGCTAAATGCTTATCATGCATTACCAATTAAATTGTTAATTTGTGTTGCATTATTTGTTGTTATTGGAAATGATTTGATTAGCTGTGATGTGCTTTATATTTGCTTTGCTTGTGTGGAGTTGGGATGAAGTGAGTCACCATGGGTTTGTGAGGACTGTCTATAAAATATGGATCCTGAATATGATGAAATTATGGAATTTGACCGTCGGCCAGGTATGGGAGATTGGCGGCCCCCGTGTGCACCTGATGATATGATATGGGTGATTCCCGATGATATGATATGGAAAACCATAGGGTGGCCTCCTGTTGGTATGAAAAAGAAAAGAGAGAATGAAAAAATAATGAGAGGGCTGGTCAAGTGAGGATTAGACCAGTCGGCCAGGTATGGGGGATCGGCTCCCTGGTGCACACGTTATGAGAGAATGGGCCATGTGGGAGGACGGCTCACCGAGGGTTTCGGTGATGCCACTGACTAATTTCCACGAGATGTGACTATATGAAGATGATAATAATTGCGATTGCTATTGTATTACCATTTGTGTGACAAATTGCATCATCATATAACTAGTTGGAGGACTAAATCGATTTATTTTAGCATATGGGTGATTGTGTGGGGTGAGAAGGTTATCTAACCCTACTCATTGAGTCTGACGCTCACCCCTGCCTCCTATTTTTTTTTCTAGGTAATAGGAAGAGAGAAAAGTCCTATGGATCCAACTGAGTCGAAATATTAAATATAGAAGACCGTTAATAGTTGTAATAATGATGTAAATGTAAAGGACTGTAAGTTATGGAGTTTCACAATTGTATTCCAAATGAGTTTTAATTGAATAATGAGAGTACATATATTGGTTATATGAATTGTACTTTTGATATATTGGTGAAATAAGTTGTTGGGCCTGAAGCTACAATTATAAATAGAATATGGGTTAACTAAGATAGGCTTACTACGGGCCTCGGATGCCTTAAGTCCATCCAAGTCCTAGTGCCGGTCCAGCCCATGGAGACGGGTCGTGACAAATATAAAAATAAGTTTTATTCATTACAGCATAATTTTATTTTAAGGGAAATAATTATTGTCAACATTATATAAATAAATAAAATATTTTATTTTTAATATGAATATATTATTTTTATTTTAATATTGAGTGCAATTTGAAATTTGGATACTATTATAACTAAAACTGAAGTTCATAATACTAAAAAAAGAAAGTTGAATTTAGAGTACAATTAAAATTATTCGCAAAATTTAGAGTTTTTTTAATGATTTAGCCATAATTAAATTTTCCTATATTCCACATAATTATTTTAATACTAAAATTGTCGTGTTTATTAGTGATAAGAATAAATTAAAAATAATTACACTTCTTAATTTTCTCAAAATAAAAAATTATTTCGGAGAAAATTTAAAAAAAAACATGGATAAAAAATAGATAGTGTCCAGTAAATTGTAATATAAGTAAAAAATAACTTTAAGATGTTTTCCACGTCCAGCATTTCTATTTATCTTTTTTGACAGAATTTTAAATTTTCTTTTACATTCTATTTTATTTATTACGTTTTGATTGGACCTTAATATTCCTAATCAATAGATATATTTATCTTTTTTGACAGAATTTTAAATTTTCTTTTACATTCTATTTTATTTATTGTGTTTTGATTGGACCTTAATATTCCTAATCAATAGATAAATAAATATATAATTACGTGGTTTGAAATTTTTGAATTTTTTTCTTATCTGTCTCCATATCTATTTAATTTAATAGTTTTTAATCTATCCATATATAATCTCATCACATTAAGAAATACAAACACTCTGAAAGTGGCGATTTCTACGGCAAGAACATCCTCTGCAATGGAACAATTTTCAGTTTTCAAGCGCAATCTGAAATTATTAGGTACTATAATAATATAAAAATCTCTCTTTCTTCTTTGTGGGTACATAATAAATAATTGTTTTTTTTTCACGCTTATTGCTTGTGAACTAAGAGTATCAAAATTGACATTGGTGACAATTCAATATGTCTAGATCTCTCCTTTTTTTTTTTTTTTTTTTTTTTTTTTTTTTTGTTTTGGTTTTTTCTTTTCATATTAAATAAATCTAGAAGGAATCCTGCGCTTTCTATTCCATATATTTATTTACATATTTATATTAAACTTGCACAATAATAACATGGCACCCTCTCCTAAAGCATTCTTTGTTTCCTTTTTTTTATCATTTTTTTTTTAATTTTCAAAACTTTTTAATCATTTATTTTTTCTACAGCAATTTAGATAATTATTGACAGATAATTATTATTTTAAAAAATTATTTTAATTGCACAAAACGTATCTCTTCGACTCTCTCTTTATTCTATATTTATATCCAATACTTTCAAATATTACATTTGATATGGATTCTCAATAAGATTGATATATACTTAACCCTATTTTTTGGGAATAGGATAGTGTTGATTTTGAAATTTTATTTGTTTTGAGTAGGGTTTCTCTCGGGTTACAGCGCAGATATAAAATCAGTTGCATTTTACTTCTCTGGTTACTTTGTTTACAATGCATGTGTCTTTTTAAGTACTTAACGTATTGAAGAGTTTATATATATACAATGAAGCTTTTTTTTTTCATTTCCTCTTTAGATCCTTTTGTTATGATTTTTGGCTATAAGAATTCTTAAAGTTTTTTATATTTTTTTTTTTTTTTGGACAATATATATATTCTAAAACCCTCAAGGATATTAAAATTTAAATTTCTGATTTTAGATACGAAGATTACTTTTAACAATTTTTAAATGGAATATATTTTATATATTTTATTTCTTTATTTATTTTTAGGTAATATATTTACAATTGAAACTGCTATTTTTAATCTTATCTATTTTTAAAAGGTTATATGTAATTAAAAATATCTGTTTTTTAAAAGTATTTATTTGAAATTAATAGATGTATATAAATAATACTTACTTTCATTCTTCTTTTTTTTTTTTTTTTTTTAAAACTCATCTTATCTATGTATCATCGACTTTTCATATATCTATTAAAATTTTTTCTTTTATTTTTCTATATATTTGATAGATATGTGTAGATAATTAGTACTTTAATCTTCTTTTCTTTTTTTAAAAAAGATTATCTATATTTATAACAATATCTAAGTGTCTTATCTATATTTTATATCAATCTACATGTATCTATATATTTGTATCAAGCTAAAAGCATACATAAAGTATTTTATAACTACGTTATTTCATTATTTATTCAACTTTTTTTTTTTAAAAAAAAATGGTATACACGTTGCTTCATCAATTTGAGCTCTACAAAAAATGATTGTGCAATAATAATCTTGGATATGATTTTGATGATGAGAAAGTATATGAACCTTTCAAAAATTTGAAATTAATTTAATAATTTTGGTTTGCTTTTTTTTTTTTTTTTTTTTTTTTGAGTTTTCAATTTGATTTTATTATATTTAATTGGAAAAAAAAATATAATTTATGGTACAATATAACAAAGAATCAATTTAAAATGTAAATTGGATAAGGGGTTGAAATTTGCAAAAAGAAGTTATTCAAGAGATTAACAATTAAAAACATGGTTCGCAATGTGCTCAAACAAATGGTTATTGTTTCATATCTTCTACTGATAAATTTAATTTGTATAATACTTATAAGTGTGTATATTCTCATTGTGTGGTAAGACAGGTTGCTCAGCATCCATTTCAATATAATTAAACTTTGAATTATTCAAAAGACAGTGATTTATATTTTAAAAAATGTTACATGTACTATATAATTAATAAATCATAAATTATAACGTATATTAATAAATTAACCTGCTTGTATTGCGCGAATCTTTACTTAATAATTAATAATCATCGAATATCAGCTGATAGAACATTATTTTTTATTTTTTTATTAACTTAATTAAAAATCTTAACTGTTAGCCAATATCAAGGTTCATAATAATTAAAAACAAAAAGAAAGAAAGAGGGAGGAGACATGGAAGGAGAGTAGCGCTTGCAAACAAGAATTGGAAAAAAGATATACCAACCATTGACTGACCCATTTTCTCTTCTCCCTTGCTCGCTTTCCCTTTGGATCTGAGTCTCTCTTTCAAATGGGAAACAATCCATTCTTATTTGCCCCTACAGATTCCTATTCTCAACCATCACCGTCATCTTCGTCATCACAGTCGCCGTTGCCATCACCATCGCCGTCATCTAATTCATGTTCTTCACGTCCATCTTCCGATTCTTCTCCAAGTCTAAATTCTCCTTTGCAGCCTTCTCGACAAAGTCTTCCTCAACTGCCTTCCCATACTTCTTCAAGTCATTTTGATCCGCCTTCTGCGGCTGTTGTCGAACCTTGTGCCGCATGCAAAATCCTTCGCCGGCGATGTACTGATAAGTGTTTTTTAGCTTCTTATTTTCCTTCAACTACTGAACAATATAAATTCAACATCATTGATAGTGTTTTCGGTGTTAGGAATGCGGTCAAGTTCTTGCAGGTATTTATGATTTAAATTACTCTTTAATTAGAAATAATTATATGTCAATTACATGTCGAATAAGTTATCTATCACAAATGTTTATTTATTTATTTAGAGATCCCTTATTTTCACGATCTCATTTATTAGGATCACAATTAAATTTATGAATAAATACTAAAGAGATTAAAATACCCTTAGCTAATTTCAGTATACTGCCTCTATTTGATAATAATTGTGATATTTGATAAAATAGTTTATTTTAAAATATTTATCACATTTATGGTTTGAAGCAGTAATAAATGCATTTTTTCTCATGATTACCCTTTGTACATGACTAATAATTACTATTTCAATTTAATAGTTTTCTTTTAAGAATAAGTATTAAATTAAGGGTAATATAGTCAATTTACTCAATAATTTATTGTAACTTATACAAATTTAATGGTTTTCTTATTATTAAAATAATTGTTTCTAAGATTCCTCCCATACACAGCATATATCATGCATTAATTCTCGATATATTTATTTTTGGAAAATGAATTAATATTGTTTTATTATTTTTCTTTTTAATTTTAGCTAAAGACAAGAGCGGACATTTGGTTGAATCAGGTTCAAATTTAATTAAATCGGAAAAATCAAACAGAACTGAAATGTTCATAAAATCAAATCAAATTGAATCAATTTGATTTTGGTTTGGACTGAAATGTATTTAAAATGTGTTTATTAAGCGGATAGGTTGCCTATAAATTAACCAGAGAGTTTGCTCAAAATCCTTGGTAGCATATTTTTCAATTCGTGAAACGGAATTTGTTTAATATATTGAGTTATGAATAAAATTATCAAAAGACTTAAACTCATCCCTTACTCAAACTCATTGTATATTGTAATCCTAATATTCTGTGTCCATCTTAAATCCGTTTATAACAATTTAATTTGCATTAATTGTGTTGGAGTGGATTATGTAATATACTCACTCCCTTCTTTACTTAGTTTTGTGAATATTTACATCACATTTAAATTTAATTAAATTTCAATATACTACTCCTGTTTCATAAAAATTATTACATTTAGAATTTCACGTCTCTTTAAAAACTATTAAGTTTGTTTAAGTTATAATAAATTATTGAGTAAATTAACTATATTATCTCTAATTTAATACTAATTCTGTAAGAAAATTAGTAAATTGAAGTAATAATTATTGGTCAAATACAAAAGGTAAACATGGAAAAAAAGATTTATTACTATTTGAAATCACAGATGTGATAAATATTTTGAAAACAACTATTTTTTTAATGTGACAAGTATTATAGAACAAAAGTAGTAATAATTAGTTACTTCTGCCAATTCACTTACTTTTTTCCCTCAAAAAAAATTTGACAAATGCTTTTATAATATTGTTTAGAATTTCAAATATAACATCAAGTAGGAATACTTCTAAGTTTTAACTCTGTTATTTCTTTTGGAATATTTTAGGGTCTCCCTGAGTGTCAAAGAGGAGATGCTGTAAGTAGTATGGTTTATGAAGCAAATGCAAGAATTAGAGACCCAGTTTATGGGTGTGTTGGTCAAATTTCCCTCCTTCAAAAACAAGTCGATGAACTTCAAGCTCAACTGGCCAAAGCACAGGCAGAGGTAGTGAACTTGCAATGCCAACAAGCCAATTTATTAGCTCTAATGTACATGGAAACGACAGAATCTAATAATCGTCAAGAACCCATATCTCAACAACCATCACGCAATCATGCAAGTGTTGTCCATTACTGGTTGAAATATATGAATTTACCTTTAAATAGAAGTACGTGAAGACGACTGCCTTGTCACTTCACTGTTATATTATATTATATATTGTTGGACAAAATAGTTTTATCCAAAGTTTTTGATAATCAAACAATTATGTGCTACTAATGATTTCAATTTAGCGTTCCTGATTAATAGATTACTTCTTAAGATCAGAAGGAGTTGATTTATAAGATACAGTCAAGAGAATCCATTTATACCAACAAAAATTGTGGATGACACTAGAGTTTCTCAGCCAACAATAGAGTGGAATGACAAGGAAGAAAGTAGCTCTCAACGATGAAGGTAAACTCCAAATTAATGTCATCCACAAATATAATAATAGAGTGAAAATTTTTTCTATTTTTTTAACTTGGTTTAATGTAGATAAAAAAATTAATAGGTAAACTCCAAATTAATGTATTAGGAGAAAATACGAATTTTCAAAAATAAAATGCCTCATTTTTTAATTGTTTGGGATTTAGAGTTATAAAATAAATTTAAGAAAAATATTTATTTTTATTACCATATTAATATTTCTTATGACCGTATTCCAATAAGTGATCATTAATGTAATTTACCATATATATGTGTGTTATTTCTATACGATTCAATTTATTTTCTTAAATTTATTTTATAACTCTAAATTCCAAACAATTGAAAAAATGAGGCATGTTTTTTTTTTTTTTTTTTTCAAAACAACGACGTTCATAAATGTCCCTGCAGTGCGTCTTTTTTGGTTGACATATCACATATATGATATGTCGGTGCAGCGCGTTCATGTTCGTGTGTCTCTGTATTGTCCTCTGTGTATTTCAGTATTTGTCCCTGCTCACACGGAGCTGTGCCTTAACGTGGTAATATTTCATACTTCAAATTTCAAAAGCATTAGCAGACCAAAATTAAAAAATAAAACACAGTACCATTGCATCTTCTCTCCCTCCCTCTCGCAACCTTTGTCTTTGGGTCTGACAATCTCTGTCAAATGGGTAACAACCCATTCTTATTTCCCTCTACAGTTTCCTATTCTCAACCATCGTTACCGTCGTCACCATCTTTTAATTCATACATACCATCTCCATCTCCATCTCTATCTTTTGATTCATACTCTCCATCTTCTCCAAGTCTAAATTCTCCTTTTCAATTTTATCAAAGTCTTCCCTCACCGCCTTCCCAAATTTCTTCAAACCATTTCGGTCCCCGTTCTGCGGATGCTGTTGGACCTTGCGCGGCCTGCACAATCCTTCACCGGCGATGCACAGATAAGTGTTATTTAGCTTCCTATTTTCCTCAGGGTGTTGAACCACACAATTTCACTGTCGTTGATAGCCTCTTTGGACTTAGCAATGTCGTAGAGTTCCTGCAGGTATGATTTTAATTACTCTTTAATCAGAAAATAATTATGTGCCATATATATATAATTTTCTATGAATGAAAAATGAATAGAACTGATTCAAAGAAAAAGGTATTGTTTTAATTTTATCAATATATATTATAAAAAAAAAAGTTTTTCATGTTCGAGTCAATAATGTCATGAATTATATCTATTTTATTTTTCTAAATTAGACATGTTGAAAAATTAGCATTATAAAGATTTATACTACATTAATACGTCTTAGCTTTTTACCTACTCCCATTCGATCACTACAGCGAGGAACAAGTCAAAATATATTTTCATATTTTTCATAATCTTCATAAATATTTTTCATAGGACATATTTATGGGATTCTGATATTATTGACCATTTGTGTTTCATATTGACTTAATTGAATATAATTTAAATAGTTGGAGACCAATTTGAAATGAATATTTTCAAACCGAGTTTATGGGAACACAAATAAAACCAATGAAAATTATGTGAGATCTATATAAATTTTTTACAATCTCCAATTTATTATACTATAGTCCACATTTATAGTTTTTAATTCAATTGAATCTTTTTAGGTTCTAACCATTTATACACGCTACTTTGCAAATTGGGTGGTAATAATCACAAACTTTGAAAAATATTAGGTGTAAGTGTAAATTTGAAATAAGTCGCAAAGTTAGAGAAAAATTTCAAAAGTCAATGGATCCACATACACATATGTTTATGTATTATTGGTTTGCTATTCGATGTAGGACATCCTACATGGAATCACCGCTTGTGTCAATTAGTTCTGGTTTAAATTTTGGGAACTGAATTAAATTTGCACGTAAAGAGCAGAAAAGGAAAAGTATTAGCACTAGTTTGATAATAATGTTGTTTATTTTGCAGCAGAATAGCAATTCTTTGTCTTACGTTCCACTATTATTGTTGTTGAGAGACACAAGTAAAGATGGAAGTCAACTCCAGGCAAATCCCAGCAAGATTAGCAATATTGCTTCAACTGGAACTCCAGTTAATATTAATGGCCAACCCATGCTTGCCAATTTTGAAAATTCAAAAGCTCATTCATACAATAGTTCTTCAAAGCCTCCAATGATGTTTGGAACTAATCACGCTGGCACTCTTACATCTCCAGTGAATAAGTTTGGGGATAATAATGATCTTGAATTTCAGGTTAATAAGGTAGATGAATCTCTAGAGGTTAATGTTAATCCAAGCGACAAAATTGTATATGATAGTAAAAGTTTCACATTTGCTCATTCATATAGCACTTCTTCAAAGCACTCTTACATCTGCAGCAAAGATTGGTGATAATAATGTTCTTCAATTGCAGGCTGATATGGAAGATGAATCTCTTAAGGGTAATGTTGCTCCTCAAGATGATACTGAAGGATTTACATTCGTTGAAGTAAATTCTGTTAGAGCAAGTGCAGATAAAGTAGTTTGTTGCGACTTCTCATCAGATGGAAAATTACTTGCCAGTGGTGGACATGATAAAAAGGTGGTATTGTGGGATACAGAAAGAGAAAATTTAAAGTCGAACACCATCCTTGAAGAACATTCATCACTGATTACAGATGTTCGTTTTAGTCCAAGTATGCCACAGCTCGCAACATCTTCATTCGATAAAACTGTCAAGGTCTGGGATACAAATGATCCCAATAAGTCAACATGCACATTTACAGGACATTCTACTCCTATCATGTCAATAGATTTCCACCCATTTAAGGATGATCTTATTTGCTCTTGCGATGCAGATAGTGAACTGCGTTACTGGAGTATTCAAAATGGTACTTGTCTAAAAATATCAAACGGTGGTACAGCCCAAATAAGATTTCAGCCGCGTCTAGGGAGGTATCTTGCTGCTGCTAATGAGAATGTTGTAAATATCTTTGACGTTGAGACACAGGCTCGTGTGAGTTCATTTCAGGGACATTATGAGCCAATTGACTCTTTATGTTGGGATCCTTCTGGACAGTATCTAGCGTCTGTAAGTGTGGACTCAGTTAGACTCTGGGGTCTCCAGTCAGGGAGTGTATTGAAATGTGTTCATGTCTTGAGTTGTGTTGGCAACAAATTTCAGTCCTGTATTTTCCATCCTACAGACCCTTCTTTGCTAGTCATTGGTGGTTACCAGTCCTTGGAGCTCTGGAATATGGCTGAGAAAAAGTCTATGACTCTGCCTGCTCATGAAGGATTAATTAGTGCCTTAGCTGTATCACCTTCGACAGAGTTGATTGCTTCTGCTAGCCATGATAAGTTTGTCAAGCTTTGGAAGTAACCTAATCATACAATACGCTTTTAATGTAAATCCATAATTCTCTTAGCAAAAAATTTTAGTACTTACAATATTAAAAAAGTTATTTTTTCGTTTTTGTTTTAATTTATATAGATGATAATTATGCTAATATTACTATCAGTTATTACAATGTTGCATTATTTTATTTTACTGTAAGTGAACATTAGAAGAGCTATAACTATAATTGATTATATAATAATTAATTTTATTGCAAGAGTATTTTATATATTAAAAATTTTATTTATATATAATTTTATTATATAAATATGTTAAAGTATATAATAGATTTTGATGGATAGCATGTGTCATAGCAGTTCAAATCTACGATAGATAGTTAATTTAATATTTATACATGTCCCAAATTCATTTGTTAATATTTAAAATTGCTGAAACTCTATGCTGAATTTGTTAATATTATTTTTAAATTGATTAATGATTTAATTAATTTAAATTATACAATACCCTTTACTGGTTATTTTTCAATTAATTATTTTAAAATTATTACCATTTTATATTTTTACCCTTATGCTATAAAAACAATCAACTCCAACATTTTACTAAGGTATTGCATCTAATTATATTTAATTATAAGCTAAATCATAAAAAAATCTCAAAATTTAAGCGTAGTTTTAATTGTAATTTAAATTTTTTTTTTTTTAATATTTTGAACTTCAACTTTAATTATAATAGCATCATAATTTCAAATTATACCAAATTTACTTAATAAAATATTATTTTCGTGAAACTCATATTATGTAGGATGATTTTAATGCTTAGAAATAAATATTTATTTATATAAATATTAAAATAAAAATAATATATTTATCTTTAAAATAAAATATTATTTATTTATTTATATAATATTGACAACAAGTAGTGATTCCTACAAATAAATTGACGTCACAACGAATAAAATTTAGTTTTATAAGAGATCTAATTTAAATATAATTTCAATAAATCAAAACTAAAATTTCATGCTTAAAAAATAGCAAAACAAAAAACTTAAACCCGAACTAAAAATCATGTTTAAAAACACAATAAAACAAAAAACTTCAATCATATTCTATGTTTATAATTAACTTAAGTATAAAGGAAACATATTTCCAAATTTGCGTTTAAATGGTATAGGTCCAACGAAAATAATATTTTATTCATTAAATTGGGTTTAATTAGAAATTATAATACTGTTGTAATTAAAGTTTAAATTCAGGGTATCAGCAGAAGAAAGTTAGATTTATAATACAATTAAAACTACTATGAGATTTTTTTTAATGATTTAGCCTCTATATTGTTATAATATTTGTTTAGAAGTATTCTAAAGATACGATATATCCATGCATTTTTATGGTCTGATATTATAATTTTTTAAATTATTAAGAAATAAAAATCATAGATTTAGAAATATTTTTCCTTCTCATTATTTGCAAGTATTAATGATAATTATATAAATATTATAATCAGTAAACCTTCTTAAATAAAATAATAATTGAATAAATTAATTTATAGCAAATTTATTAATATGGATGTTTTGGTCTTTCTATTAATTCTTTATTCTATTGATTCTATTATTTTTAGCGACTAAAAACATTAATATAATCTAGAATAAGAATTTAATTGCCCATTTCATCCCTCCTTCCCAACTAAAGGTAACCTTAGTTTTAAGATTCCATGCTTAAAAAGCATTAGCAAACAAAAATTTTAAGAAAGCACCACCATCTATTCCATTATTGACCCAGTTTCTCCTCTCTC
The DNA here is from genome assembly GCF_041381405.1 of Jatropha curcas. Lineage (NCBI taxonomy): Eukaryota > Viridiplantae > Streptophyta > Magnoliopsida > Malpighiales > Euphorbiaceae > Jatropha > Jatropha curcas. Next base: position 24,419,525 of record NC_143156.1, read on the forward strand.
GCTAACCCTAGCTTCAAATGGCAAAATACCCATTCGTATTTCCCTCTACGTTTTCCAATTCTCAATCATCAATTCCATCATCTTCTTCTTCTTCTCCGTCACCATCTTTTTATTCATCTTCTTCATATCCATCTTCTCCAAGTCTGACTTCCCCTTTTCAGCCTTCTCATCAAAGTCTTCCCTCACCGCCTTCCCAAAATTCTTCAAACCATTTCAGCTGGCCTTCTAAGGATGTTGTCGGACCTTGCGCCGCTTGCAAAATCCTTCGCCGGCAATGCACCGACAAGTGTTATTTAGCTTCCTATTTTCCTTCAACTACCGAACCACATAATTTCACTGTCGTTGGTAGTCTCTTCGGACTCAGCGATGTCCACGAGTTCCTGCAGGTATGATTTTAAATTACTCCTTAATTAGAAAACAGTTATATACCAAATTGAGTTCATCATTATCTATTTCTTGGTGCGTCTATTGGGACGGAATTATCATAATTTGAGCCCGATGCTGGCTAGATTCCATTGCAATGAATTTGTAAAATCTTGTGCAATTGATTTAGAATTTTACATTTTCTAGTTGGTATGATTGACTTTTGTTCTATGAGGTTGAAAAGTTAAACCAAATTTCATTTTTTATAAATGAATTCTACGTCTTCGAGTCATTTAACCAATTAAGGGTAGTGTGGCTTTGGAAAAATTCAAAGCTATACCTCAATGAAGCTATACCTCAATGAAGTTCAAATAAAATTTTGTTAATTTTAGTAGTATCAGATTGAATTTAGGAATCGAAATGAAAATAAATTGCAAGTTCATGTAGTACTTGACTCAATTAGTCCAATCTAGAATTAGTCTTTTTCAGAATGAAATTAAATTTGCACATCATGAGTTAAAGAAAAAGTGTTAACATTAGTTTGATCAAAATGTTGTCTATTTTGCAGCTGAACAGCAATTCTTCATATTACGTTCCACTATTATTGTTGTTGAGAGACACAAGTAAAGATGGAAATCAGCTCCAGGCAAATCCCAGCAACAATAGCAATATTGTTCCATATCGAACTAATGTTAATATTAATGGCAAACCCATGCTTGCCAATTCTGAAAACTCAAAAGCCCATTCATACAGTAGCTCTTCAAAGCCTCTAAATATGTTTGGAACTAATGATACAGGCGCTCTTACATCTCCAGCAAATCAGTTAGGGGGTAATAATAATAATAATCTTGTATTGCAGGCTGATATGGTGGGTCTAAATATGCTTGGGGGTAATGTTGATCAAAGTGATAAAGTTGCTCGTAAACATGATACTGAAGGGTTTACATTCATTGATGTAAATTCTGTTCGAGCAAGTGGATCCAAAGTACTTTGTTGCGACTTCTCATCAGATGGAAAATTGCTTGCCAGTGGTGGACATGATAAAACGGTGGTATTGTGGGATACAGCAAGAGAGAATTTAAAGTCGAAGACCATCCTTGAAGAACATTCATCGCTGATTACAGATGTTCGTTTTAGTCCAAGTATGCCACAGCTCGCAACATCTTCATTCGATAAGACTGTCAAGGTCTGGGATACAAATCATCCCAATAACTCAATACGCACATTTACAGGACATTCTACCCCTATCGTGTCAATAGATTTCCACCCATTTAAGGATGATCTTATTTGCTCTTGCGATGCAGATAGTGAACTGCGTTACTGGAGTATTCAAAATGGTACTTGTGTAAAAATATCAAAGGGTGTGACAACCCAAATAAGATTTCAGCCGCGTCTAGGGAGGTATCTTGCTGCTGCTAATGAGAATGTTGTAAATATATTTGACGTTGAGACAGAGGCTTGTGTGAATTCATTTTTGGGACATTATGAGCCAATTTACTCTTTATGTTGGGATCCTTCTGGAGAGTATCTAGCGTCTGTAAGTGGGGACTCAGTTAGACTCTGGTGTCTCCAGTCAGGGAGTGTATTGAAATGTGTTCATGCCTTGAGTTGTCCTGGCAACAAATTCCACTCCTGTGTTTTCCATCCTAATTACTCTTCTTTGCTAGTCATTGGTGGTTACCAGTGTTTGGGGCTTTGGAATATGGCTGAGAGCAGGACTATGACTCTTTTTGCTGCTCATGAAGGATTAATTAGTGCCTTAGCTGTATCACCTTTGACAAGCTTGATTGCTTCTGCTAGCCATGATAAGCTTATCAAACTTTGGAAGTAATATAAGCATCTCTCTAAGCATTTTTATAATTGTCATTTGACTATTTTCAACTTAAAAATCTTTTTTTTTTTTTTTTTGAATGCCAAAGGTAGAAATTTATTAATAATGGTTTGATTATTTGACTTCGAAGTCAATATGTGAGATCTTATCCCCGTCCAATCTGCAGGCTGGGCCGCACTGCCTTAGAAGCATAATTAATACCTTGTTATGATTAAAAATCACCAATGTTATAATTAAAAATCACCAATGAACTCCAACTCCTCCTTTAATGTAACTAAACTGAAAAAAAATCACCAATGTTATAATTAAAACATCTTCCTAGATCAAGCCATTGTTAGGTGAATTCTTCTCTTTCTTTTAATGTAATCAAACTAAAAGAATTCATCAATATTATAATTAAATCCCAAAATCAATCAATTATCATATCAAAGAATATTTCAAAAATGAATATTCAAAAACCTTTCTTTTTGCTATCAGATACCCGTCAAGGTCAACTCTATTACTGTCTCTTTAATTAAAAAATGGAATAAATCTCAATTTTCCCCCTAAATTTAAAAGTAATATACAATTTACCTACAAATTAACTTTTTATAGAATTTACAGTTAAAATTGCATTAGAACAAAAAGCGTATTTTTTTTTAAAAGTAATGTTTTATATTTTAACTAATAAAATTATTTTAAAAGTTTAAAATTAGGAAAGAAACGTATAAAATTAGAAAATTTTTTGATAATATTGAAACATTTGATTACAAAAGTATTTATTATTTTCTGGTTTCATTATTTTTTAATTTTATTTATTTAGATTCAATGTTTAATTATTTTTAATTACTTATGATTTACATCAAATAATTTATTTTTTTATAAAAAATCGAGCATTTTGCATTTTTTGGGGTCCTTTATTAGTGTCTTTTCTTCAACAAGACATGTATGAGGTCAAAATTAACAAGAAAAAAATAAGTTTAAAGTATTGACTCACAAAGTCAAAAGAAGTGACCAAAATTGAAAACAAACTCCAAAGTTTAGGTTTTTTATTTTTATTTTTATTTATTATTATTTTTTTAATCATTAGGCCTTTTTTGATATAATTATGCGGTATGTCCATGTGGTTTTGAGATGGTAATATGTGGATCTCACTAACAACCATGTCAAGCGAGCTTCTAACACTTCTTGAAAGGAGGCTATTGTTGCTACAAAAACTAAGTTCAATGCTGTAATTGATAAAATTTAAAAACAAAAGGGCCAAAATTGAAAAAAACTTATAAGTTTAGGCTTTTTTGAAGTCATTAAGCCTAATGTAAATTGTAAATTAAATAAATTTATTTAAAAATCCTATTAGTAAATAATATAATACTTCATCTATTAAAAATTGTAAAAATAAAAAATAAAACAAATGTGCGTGTCTATATATAGGAAAAAAAATTAAATTTAATTGAGATATAATTAAATTAAAAATACGAAAATATTATTTTATCTGGCTTGACTTATATAATTAGATATTATAAAAGGGAGATACTAAGCCAAGCTTTAGAGTTATATATTTTAAATTTTTTAATTAAAAGAAAAAGGCATTATATTAAAAAATTAATAAGATGTCATGTATATTTAGTATACTTTTAAATTAATTATATAAAAACAAAAAAACGTTTTAACATATAAGTATTTATTAAAATTACAAGTAATTTATTTTGGGTATGAATTGTTAGTAAATAATTATTTACCTTTGAAATTTATATTTTTCTTATAGTCATATAACTCGTGTTCTCCTTTAGATTTACACACCACTCATTTTATTTGCACAGTTTTTTTATTAAAAATTTAATCAACAAAAATTATTTTACCCTTTTTTACCTTAACTCATTAAGATATTTATAAAAGTCCTATATTTTATGAACAGTCATAAAAGTTATTACGAGAAAAATAATTATTTACATATCTAAATTTAGAAACCTTATAAACATTTTGAGATATTTAAAAAGGAATAATAAGCAAATAAAATGAGACGGAGGGAGTAATTACTTTCATATTTAAAAATTAAAAAAAATTAGATATGAAATAAAAAATAAATACTTGATTTTTTATAATCTATTCTATATGTAATAAGTCACGAGTGTATATCTAATTGTTCATAATTAAATCTTTCATCCTAAAGATTAAAAAAAAAAAGTATCACTGGAGAAAGTTTCACTCCTCCATTATAGTCTTATAATATATGTTCATATTATAAGATTTTCCTTTTCTAGCCAGAGGGTGCGTATGACTTCAACCATGCTGTGTTGGATTTTTCAGGCGCAAAAGCATAGAGGGGTACTCTTTTTTTTTTTTTTATATACCACCGGTATTAGGATCCTATTACTAAAAACCGTCTAATTCAGTTCAGAGTTTAGTTACAGTTAAGGCTCATCGTCCCTTCCTATAGGTGCATTTTATGGAGATCGAACTCAAAAACTCTTTCCACATGTCCAGCCTGCATTATCAATTAAGCTACAACTTGTAAGTACAGAGGGGCACTTTTTGGTCTAAAGTCTAACTTAAGGTGTCATGGTCTCCATTTTGAAGCCTCTGTCTGAAATGCATGTGTTATTCAATTTCTTTCCTAAAATTTGTCACTTTCAATGGTTTCGGCAACTTTCAACCTGATATCTTTCTCCATAAAGATTTATATCCTGAATTAGGAGTCAAACATATGGTCTATGACTTATAAAATGCAGAAATATTGACTTCGAGTCATTCCATGTCGGAGTCTTATGAGCAGAATTTCAAAGGGATATCCTTTGATCTAAACATGCTTATAATTAGTTTAGCTTTTAAGCTAATATCTTTTGCCTGTAAGATGGCCAGCTTAGGTAACTACTTCTATATGCAAACCTAGAACATCATGGTTAAGGGTTGTAAATTAACTGAGTCGTGCTAAGTCAAGTTGAAATTTTATATTTAGCTTGAATTTGGCTCGACAAAGATATATTTAAAAATAGCTAAGTTCAAACTTGATCCAATATCATACATGGCAAAGTTTAATCTCGAGCTCAAAATTATTAAATCAAAATGACATCATTTTAATGCCAATTTAATTATCTTAGGTTATTGAGCAAGCTCACGAGATAGCATGTGAGCTCGGTTCGACCAAATTGGCTTGCAAGCTAAATGAGTCGAGCTCAAGCTTGAGCTTGTCTCATTTATTTAACAAGTTCGACAACTCAATTCAATAAATTGTTTGAATGAATTCGAATGAGCATTTATCAAATCGGCTCTCAAACAACTCACGAATTATTCAACTCATTTTACAGCCTTAATCAAGGCCACCATGAGAACTTGTCTCATCATTTTGATGCTTTATTCCGGGATATTTATTAAATATGTTGATTAAAGATCATTAAAATTTATTTTTAAGGTGAATTTTCAATATTTTAATCGTAAAAATTATAAACCAATTAAACAGTAATCCAATTCTTTTAATAGCATCTAAAACTGTGTTTTCTGTAAAATAATTTTGAACGTAATGTCAAAAAGATCCAATTAGCTCTTCGGGAATGGAATTAAACAAAACAAAAATAACATTGCTTAAAGGAAGAGGAGTTCTGCTAACTACATATGAATGATACCCTTTCCCTTTGAAAAACATAGTTAGATTCATCTTATGCCAACCCAATTTGTAGGATTGGCCGCAATGCCTTAGCCTCCAATTAGTTTCTTTTTCACTCCGTCCTTAATAATAGGCTAATTTTTCTTTTTCACCCGTGCCATAATCTGGGCAATTTCCTTTTTTAAACGACTATATATATTTAATATTAGTTTCTTATTATATATTATATATATATTTTTTTTTTAGAAAAAACCAAACTAGAAATTTCATTAAGTAGAAACTGTATACAAATATAGAATGCAGATCAATAGATTTCTATATTTTTGTATAAAAAGCCTAATAATAAATCACTTATACAAAGAATAAAAAAAATATAATCTCGATTTGAAGTATGTGATCGAGTTGACAGAACATAATATTTGTGCCATAGGCGATCGCTTGCTCCACTTGGTGGCTATTTATGGCCACTGTTCGACTTCATGGTCTTTCTACAAGTCCGATCTAATTATCTTTAAATTTCTTCCTTCTATCGGAAATGAAATCTATACTTCTTTCTATATAACTATCTAAATAATAAAATATGCTAAATAAAATCACCATAATAGTAATAACACTAACTCAGAACTAGATCTGAGAACAAAATCTCAATATATGAATAATAATAAATCTTAATATTTGGGCGATAATAACTCAAATTTATATTTGTATATAGTATAAAAAACAAATAAAAAGGGGAAAGGGGTAACCACTAGTGAGAGCTCACTCGTGGTCGCTTGTAGAGGAAAGAAAGAGAGCTTTTAGGTTTTAGATTTTGGAAGATAGAATCGAAAATATACTTATTATACCCTTATGCCCTTATTTAATTTGCATTGTTATTAAGTAAATAATATTAAATGTGATATTGAAAAACCACATCACATATTAATGTTCTTTATATATATATATATATATATATATATATATATATATATATATATATATAGTTCCCAAAGCCGAAACGCTTACGTGGAAACATATTAGAATATAAAAATGATGATGTGACATTTTATTTTTTCATTATAATTAATTTTTTTCATAAAAATTAAATTTTTTATTAAATAATGGAGATACAAACTAATAAATATAATAAAAGATTTCATTATAATTAATAATTTTTTTGCCTTTAATAAATATAAGTTTTTTATTAAATAGTTTTTCTTCTATTAAAAAAACGAATGGAGTTAGAGTCATAGTTAATAAAAATTAATTAAATAATATAGTTACGTTAATAAATAGAATCAAAATTAATATTTAGTTCACTAAAATTTGTTTCATTAAAATAGAATATTCTCATACCTCATCTAAATTTGAATATATAAAAATTTCAAAGAAAAAAAATAAATAATTAACTAAATATATCAGTTGAATTACAATAATTTGCTTATAATAATAATTATGCTAATTAATATTTCAGTTCATTAATTGAGAATTTTAAAAAGAGAGTATAATTTTACTATTTATCATTTAATCAAAATTACATAAATAAACTATTTAAATTAAAGCAACACTAATATAAATTACAATAATTCTATTAAAAATTAAATTCAGTTTAACTAAAAAAGTTGAAAATTATACAATCCCCTACATGAATAGTTATTTACATATTTTAGAATAGTAGTAGCCAACTAGCAATAATAATAGTCTTGAATTTCTAAATGACAATTTAATATTAAATTTTTAGAATTTCTAACATAATAAAGAGAGACGTTGAATATTAAATAAGGGTATTATAGAAAAAATGCATAATTATATGAATAAAGACTATATTTTAATCAGTGTAAAAATACCTTTAGACATTATTATGCAACGAAGGGAGTATATGACATGGGAAGTATACTTCATAACAATTTTTTTTTCTCTTTTCTTTTTCCGATATTCTTTAGCCATGTTTTTTTCTCATGAAATATTCTATAAAGCATTTAATAATAGTGAAATATTTTATGGAGACATTTAACTATAATCAAAATTGGGAAAATTACCTTCTCCAAAAAAATTGGGAAAATTACTATTTTGTCTCTAAAAAATATTTAAATTAATTGGCGTATCTTTATATTCTGAAAATACATTAATATATTCTTAATTTTTATTTCTGTCATTCCATTTGATCTTTCCGTTTATATTTTATATTTTTTCGTTAAATTCTTAGCGAAAAGATAAAAATACCCTTAATTAACAAATAAATAATACTGCTCATACTCAAAAATTATATCCACCACTTTTTTACTTTAGAAAAAAATTAATAAAAAAAATTATGAAGTTTTGAATTATACATATGTATATTTGTCAAACACAGTGATCGACCTGCTACTAGCGGCAAGAATACAAAATTGGAAGATAAAAACCTTAATCATGATCCTAATCCTAAAACTCATAATCAGATAATAACAACTAACAATTAAAAAATGCAACAAAAACAAAACTAAAGACTCAAAGAAAATGGTGACAAAGTAGAACCAGATAATTCTCTCGGATTCCTAATAATAAATTACCCTTTCACCATCTACTAGGAGGACCCATCCAACAAACTATACCCATCAAGCTCAATCATTAACTTCAAAGGCCACACATCGGTCCGCCACTGATCAATGCAGAATAAGGTCTAGCCACACTACTTGTGTGGACAAGTAGACATGACCTCAATATAGTCACAACGCCATGTTAGATTTAATTTTCTATTGTGGGTTTAATATGTAAAATTAAATATGTAAAGCAGTCTAATTGTAAAGTCAATTTCAAATGTGGTCTTGATTGTGAATAATTGACTATTGAGGTATCAACTAATTATAGATATTAAGTGTAGAGACCATTATATAATTCCTATTTCGTTAAAGGACCGAAATAGGAATTGTACTAACGCTACAGGTATATAAAGGTCGTGGTCTCCAGAGGAGTTAAATACGATTCAGTTTTACGTTCCTTTCGTACTGCTTCCGCTAAAATCGATTCTTCAATTCTCTGGAAGGCTGCAAACCTAATTCTACACATCAAGATCGACGAACAACGATGTCTGGTACGCAACCTTTTCTTATTCAATCTATTTTGTTGAATCTAGTGGTTTGCACGATCTAGGTTATTGTGGAATTATTTGAGATTAATCCATAACAAGTGGTATCAGAGCCTTGTGCATAATTGCTAGATTTTAGATTGATTTTCGTATGTTTTTTTTTTGTTTTCCCTACTGTTTACGGATTGAGGGTTTTGTTTAATAAAAAAAAAAAATTTATTCTCATTGGGGAATACGAAGAACAAGGTAAGAGGTTTTGATATTTAGTGTTTTGTGTTTTCTTTTGATTCAATCATGTGTTGGACCCTGATTTTCACGTCGGTGGTATTTTGTTTTTGTTGGCCAGATTTTGTTTTAAAAAAAAAAAAAAAAAAAAAAAACCTTTTTGCTGGCCGGATCTCCAATTTTGTTCTTTGGAGAGAGTCGGCGGAAAGGAGCTGTCTCTCATCGTTTTTTGGTTTTAAGGTTAGGGATGGAAAATTTCAGATTAGGCCCCTAAGTTTCTGTAACTTCAGATTAGGCTCCTAAATTTCTGTAACTTCAGATTAGGCCCCTAATTTTCTATAATTTCAGATTAGGCGCCTAATTTTCTGTTTTCTTTTGTCTAGACCCATGGACATATATTTAATTAAATTAGACCCCGAACTTTATTTATTCAAATTTATTTAGTCCTATTTTATAACTTAGTCTCTAATTTAGTCACTTAAAGACTAGATTATAATTTTTTTTTTAGGGCTAAATAATTTTAGATTATTAAATATTTAGACAATCAATTCATTTAATTGCAATTGTTTTGTTTTAATTACAATTAAATGAATTAATTTATCGACTTGAGATTAAATTTTGGAGTGATTAAGTCCCTATTGTGTTTGATATTTGTTAAAATAAATTGATTTGATCAATAAGTCACCAAAGTGACCTCTATTGCTTGAATTGATTTATTTTAGAATATTAGACAGGTGTATTAGAATTCGTTGCGGATAGTTAATCGGCCCAAAGGAAGGTTACTATCTGGCTGAATTTTGAATACGTGTTTGGCAATAAATATCTGATAATTGTTTGATTATTTTCCATGACAATGATATATCGGCCCAAAGGAAGATTTATTATTTGTCAGGACTATGTTATCAATATTTGATTGCTGCGTTGAGATACTAATTACAAGTTAATGTTTTACATCCAAAGATGAGAATATTAATGTTGTGTCTGTATCTTATTTCCATTTTTGATCTCTACTTATGTGAATTGTTTCATTTGTGGATTGTGAGCTTATACTTATCTATTTGTTTATTTTCTCCGATGTCAGCTAACATGTCATTTAATCCTGATTGTGTCCCTAAACTTGAGGGATCAAATTTTGAGTCTTGGAAATCAGACATTATGATCTTTCTGGGCTGTATGGATTTTGATCTTGCATTCAGGATGGACGAACCTGCTCCTCTTACTGATACGAGCACTGATGTTCAAAGGGTTCAGTATGAGAAGTGGGAGCGTTCTAATCGCTTAGGTCTGATGATCATGCAGAAAGGAGTCCCAGAACATGTTCGAGACTCTGTCTCAGCTGAAAAGAACAATGCTCAAAACTATCTTGCCGAGCTGGAGAGGGCTTATGTCAAGAATGACAAAGCCGAAGTGGGAACACTTTTAGGAAAATTAACCTCCATGAAGTTTGCTGGCAATGGTGGTGTTCGGGAGCATATTCTTAGCATGTCTCAGATTGCAAAGAGACTGAAGGCGCTGGGTATGGCTTTACCAGATGACCTTTTAGTCCATTTGGTTATGAATTCTCTTCCTTCTCAGTATGGACAAATTAGGACTTCCTATAATTGTCAGCCGAATAAATGGACTCTTAACGAGCTCATTTCTCATTGTGTTGATGAGGAGGAAAAGATGAATTCTAACAAAAGAGAGAGTGCTCATTTTGTTTCTTCAGCTGGGAAGGGCAAGAACAAGAAAAGAAAGAGGCCTTCTGCAAAGACTGTTGAAAAGGCTATTGAGAAACCTGCTGCTGCTACTGCTGTAGATCCAGTACAAAAGAAGCCTTATGTGCCAAAATGCTTCTTTTGTGGAAAGACAGATCACTTGAGAAAGGACTGTCCTAAATTTGCTATTTGGCTTGCAAAGAGGGGTAAGTACCTTGTTTTAGTCTATTGTGAAGTTAATTTAACTTCAGCTCCTAAAAACACTTATTGGATGGATTCTGGTGCTACCGCTCATATAAGTGTTTCATTGCAGGGCTGCCTCAACTACAGAAAGCCAACTGACGGTGAAAAATACGTCTATGTGGGAAATGGCGATCCGGTTGAAGTAGAGGCAATTGGACATTTTAGATTATGTTTAAGTACTGGCTATTTTTTGGATCTTATAGATACTTTTGTTATTCCCTCTTTTAGAAGGAATTTGATTTCTGTTTCCTTTTTGGACAAATCTGGTTTTCATTGTTCTTTTGGAGACGTGTATTTACTTTATTTATGAATTCAAAAGTTTTGGGTACTGGTTGCTTGAATGAATGTGATAATCTATATATGTTAGACATTGATACTAGTTATCATGAATCCCTGCATGTTACTACAAGAGGTACCAAAAGAAAGTTGAATATTGATAACTCAGCTGTACTTTGGCATAGACGTTTGGGTCATGTATCCAAATCAAGAATTGAGCGTCTTATTTCTGATGGTATCTTAGATACGCTTGATTACACAGGTTTGGATTCTTGTATTGAGTGTATTAAAGGAAAACAAACTAAACAAAAGAGACTAGGTGCCATTCGGTCATCCAATGTTTTAGAACTGATTCATACAGATATTTGCGGTCCATTCCATATTGCAGCTAGAAATGGCTAAAGATATTTTATATCATTCATTGATGACTATTCTCGTTATGGTTACTTATATCTCATTCATGAAAAATCTGAGTCTTTGGACATGTTCAAATCTTATAAAGCCGAAGTTGAAAATCAACTAAGAAAGAAGATTAAATCTGTTCGATCTGACCGTGGTGGTGAATATTATGGTAAATATGACAGTTCAGGCGAACAACGTCCAGGACCTTTTGCGCTCTTCCGACAGGAATGTGGAATTGTCCCTCAATATACAATGCCTGGTACTCCCAGCATGAATGGTGTATCTTAGAGACGTAATAGGACTCTTATGGATATGGTAAGGAGTATGATTAGTCATTCTACTTTACCAGAGTCTCTGTGGGGTGAGGCATTAAAGACAGCAACTTATCTTCTCAATAGGATTCCATCTAAAGCAGTTGAAAACACCTTATGAACTTTGGACTAGACGTAAGCCTAGTCTAAAGCATCTTCATGTTTGGGGATGTCCAGCTGAAGCAAGGCCTTACAAGCCGAATGAAACAAAACTGGACTCCAAAACTATCAGCAGCTACTTTGTTGGATATTCTGAGCGGTCTAGGGGTTACAATTTTTATAATCCTACTTCCAGAACTTTTTTTGAAACGAGAATTGCAACATTTTTTGAGGATGTTGATTTTGGAGGGAGAAATAAAGAAAGAAACATTGTCTTTGAAGAGGAACCAAGTAAGGATGATTCGGTTCTCATTCCTTTTGTTGTTTCTGATAGCATACAGGCTCCAGTTGCTCCTGTCGCTATTCAAGATCCAATTCAAGACAATGTTATTCTTCCTCAAGAACAAATTCAACAACCTCAAGAATTAGAGCCTGTTCAAATGCCTTTGAGGAGATCTACTAGGGAGAGAAGAAGTGCTATTCCAGATGATTATATAGTGTTTCTTCAGGAACATGAGGATACTGTAGACATGATAGATGATGATCCAGTTAGTTTCTATCATGCCATGTAGAGTTCTGACTCCCATAAGTGGATTGAGGCAATGAACAAAGAGTATAAGTCTATGCAAGATAATCAAGTTTGGGATCTTGTTCAATTACCTGAAGGAAAGAAACCCATTGGTTGCAAATGGATATTTAAAACCAAAAGGGATTCTCAAGGTAATGTGGAAAGATATAAAGCACGTCTTGTAGCAAAAGGCTTTACTCAAAAGGAAGGGATTGACTATAAAGAAACCTTCTCTCTAGTTTCTTCGAAGGATTCTTTTAGGACAATCATGGCCTTAGTTGCAAATCTTGATCTTGAGCTTCATCAAATGGATGTTAAGACTGCGTTTCTCAATGGCGACATTGATGAAACAATATATATGGTGCAACCAGAAAATTTTGTAATTGGAGATCCAAAACATCTGGTATACAAATTAAAGAAGTCCATTTATGGACTCAAGCAAGCTTCTCATCAATGGTACTTCAAGTTCAACCAAGTAATTGTCTCGTTTAGCTTTGAGGCAAATGCTGTTGAAAATTGTGTGTACCATAAGTTCAGTGGGAGTAGGTTTATCTTTTTGGTCTTATATGTGGATGACATACTTCTTGCTACTAATTGTAAATTCTTGCTGCATGAAACCAAAGTTTTTCTTTCAAAGCATTTTGAGATGAAAGATTTAGGTGAAGCTTCTTTTGTTTTAGGGATTCAGATACATCGAGACCGTTCTCGAGGTATTCTTGGATTATCACAAAAGAGCTATATTGATAAAGTGCTCAAGAGATTTAGTATGCAGAATTCTAGACCATTGGATACCCCTATTGCAAAAGGTGATAAATTTAGTAATCAACAATGTCCAAAGAGTGAACTTGAAATTCAGGAAATGCAAAAGGTTCCTTATGCGTCAGCTGTAGGAAGTCTTATGTATGTTCAAGTTTGTACTCGTCCAGACATTTCTTTTATAGTTGGCATGTAGGTAGATATCTCAGCAATCCAGGAATGGATCATTGGAAAGCAGCCAAAAGAGTCATGAGATATCTTCAGAGGACTAAGGGACATATGCTCACATATAAGAGATCAGATCAGTTTGAGATCATTGGGTATACTGATTCTGATTTCGCTGGATGCCAAGACAGTAGAAAATCCACATCTGGCTACGTTTTTCTATTGGCTGGCGGTGCTATTTCTTGGAAGAGTGTGAAACAAACTCTAGTGGCAACCTCCACCATGGAAGCTGAATTTGTAGCATCTTATGAGGCATCCAATCAAGCTATTTGGCTGAGAAACCTTGTCACTGGGCTGCGTGTAGTAGGTGGAATAAAGAGACCACTAAAGTTGTATTGTGACAGCAGGTCAGCCGTTTAATTCTCCAACAACAACAGGAGCTCTTCTCGATCAAAACACATTGAGATTAAGTTCTTGGCTGTGAAGGAGAGGGTACAGAGTGGACAGATATCCTTAGAGCATATTGGAACAAACTCTATGATTGCGGATCCGCTTACAAAGACAGTGATACCGAAAGTTTTCCATGAGCACACCGCTCATATGGGTATCGTTTTGTTTGAGACTGTCTAGTTTTAGCGGGAGTTTGCTCTTCATGTATACATTATGTTTTTGAATGCTCTATTTTGTTTTGGATATGTTTTATTATGAAATTTTGTTGAGTACTCATTTTGGTTGATGGTTACACTCTGTATTATTATTATTGTTTTGCTTGATCTCACTTTTGTTGGTGACCAGTTGGAAACAGACATGATGATCACATTGCATGTAGTTTTCATGCTACACTTCTATAATGAATCTATGTCATTTAGGGGTATTGGTAATGTAGTTGATGATGAACTTAGTCATGAGATCTATGGCGAATGTTTCTTCAACTCTTTATCAATATAACTAATGGACGAGATTGTTTTTGGATACCTTGTATGACTGCGTTTGTTGAGCTCATTTTGGTGTATGTATTTTATTTAACATATGTTCGCCCAAGTGGGAGATTGTTGGATTTAATTTTCTATTGTGGGCTTAATATGTAAAATTAAATATGTACAGCAGTCTAATTGTAAAGTCAATTTCAAATGTGGTCTTGATTGTGAATAATTGACTATTGAGGTATCAACTAATTATAGATATTAAGTGTAGAGACCATTATATAATTCCTATTTCGTTAAAGGACCGAAATAGGAATTGTACTAACGCTACAGGTATATAAAGGTCGTGGTCCCCAGAGGAGTTAAATACGATTCAGTTTTACGTTCCTTTCGTACTGCTTCTGCTAAAATCGATTCTTCAATTCTCTGGAAGGCTGCAAACCTAATTCTACACATCAAGATCGACGAACAACGATGTCAGGTACGCAACATTTTCTTATTCAATCTATTTTGTTGAATCTAGTGGTTTGCACGATCTAGATTATTGTGGAATTATTTGAGATTAATCCATAACACGCCAGCCATGGTGAGACCTTGAGCCATCGGCGGTCTAGTTGAGACTGCAAATGGACAAGCCAATGTAAGGGCCACGCCTGGTTAAAATGTCGAGATTATCATGCTCGAAGTTGAAATTGAGAATTTTCTTTATTTTAGAAAAAATAATAGAAAAATTAAAGAAATGAAGAACCATATATTGTAGAGGACACGGGCGAGGAGAAGAATCGATTTGAGGTGAGCGGTGGTGGAGGTGGCAGTTGTGATGGGAGATGAGCTGGTAAGGAGGTGATGGGAATAGAGATTGTATCTAAAGAGGAAGGTAAAGAGAAAAAAGGAATTGTTTTTGTTTTTTTTTTATGGGTATTTAGGTATAAAAGTTCTATCTCTCACTTTTAGCCGGCTGTTGTAGTTTGACAAATGGTAAAACTCATAGAATATGAATGGAAGGACCAGCTTAATTTCACCCTTGGAAATTGAGCTATAGACCCTATTATATTAACCTTTTTAAAATTTAATTTGTTACTTAAAAATATATAAATTTTAATAAGTGTTACATAAAAAGTAACCTGTTAAATTTTTCATTGAGAAGTGTATGAAAAACTGACGTGTTCATCATTAAAATATTTAAAATGAAAAACTTGCCCCCTCAACCTTATTAATGAGCTTTATAAAGTTCTCTCTCCTGCCTATGTACTAATTCTCAACTCGTTGCAATATGTGTGTTGCCCTATTGTCTTTTTTTTTTTTTTTTCTTTTATCTTTGTACTTCCAATCTGAACAATAAATGAGATTATAAAACACAACCACAAAATCAATTTAATCACGCACCACTATTCTTTTATGAACTGGACTACTCTTTTATGAATTATGCTAAATTTTAGGGGGTCAAAAAATAGAATATTTTGTGTGTATATGTCATAATACGATAACTTGGACCGGACCGGCATTAAGATCTGGGTAGACTTAAAGCTATCAAAACTCATAGTAAACTAAAATATATCAAACAAACTTCTTGTTCAATAAAAATAACCCCAGGCTCAATATCATCAACATTTAACATATTATAAGTTTTGAGCTCGCTTGGCCCAATTTATCTTAGTATAAATGCTATTTGTTGGAGTATGTGAGTAATCTCATATCGAATAAATACAACTAAATGAAAGGGCATATAATGTGAAGGGTGAACCAACCAAAATGGCTTAGGCCATTTTGTATTAAAGGTAAGTCCAACTCATTATAAGCCCAATATTAAATAAATAATTGAATTTGATTTGATTAATTGCTCCTAGGGCCCAGATTCTCAACACTATTCCAAGAGAAATCACAAAGCAATTTGAATAAACTATGGGGTTTTTAATTTATGGTGGATTAAGTTTCGATGAGAATTTAGTACAAGGCTTTTGACGAAGAACATGAGAGCGGTGAAAGAACTGGGATTTTCTTCTGGTTTTCACACTTGCCAATATATATAACACAAACTTTCAAGGCATAAAAAAGCATAGTGCCTAAGTAGTTCAATCGCATAAAAAGAGCCACTGATTTTATTCTCAATTGAACCATGTAAGATTTAAAATTATATTTTCTTATTTTTAAATCCCAAAACCCACAAATCATCAAAAACGAAAAAGAGTAATTACAAATTTTCAGAAAAGAAAAGAGTAATTACAAGAGAAAATAGTTAGAAAGATAAATTGAAAATAATTAAAAAAAAAAGATATATCAAAAGTAGAGTGAAAATTTTTTTAAATAAAAAAAGGAAAAGCTTTTATTTGTTCATTTATTTAACACAAAAATTACACGTATCTATTGAAGGTCTTGAAGTAAAGAGGATAGTAACTCATGCAATTCTTGTGTTCTTCACTTCTTTTTCTTTTTGATTTAAAGACCCTAATTTCTCCAGATAAAAACAAAATTTGTAGGTGAGTTCAAATTTTGTTGCATGCTAGGGTAAAAAATAAATTATTTTCTTGAAAAAAAAAAGGAGTGAGAAAAAGAGGAAAAATAATACTGCAATAAAGTAAAGATCTGTTTATAGAGAGAGAAAAAAAAAATGTCAGAATAAAGTACGAGACCACTACAATTTCTATACGGTGGATGTTCCCGCAGTAACGACTGAGGTAGCCGTCGAACGACGGAAGAAAAAAATAACAAGGAGAGAGAAAATCAAAGTTGATTATTGAGGTGGAAAATTTTTTATTTTAAATGTTTAATTATGTACCGTCACCATTCCATCTACTCTTTAATCGAAAATTTAACAAGTTGGCTTTTATATAATATTAATTGAAGTTTATATATTTTTATGTAATAAATTAAATTTTAGGTAGCCATCAAACTGCAGAAGAAAAAACATTACAAGGATAGAGAAAATCAAAGTTGATCGTTGAGGTGGAAAATTTTTTATTTTAAATGTTTAATTATTTACGGGTCACCATTCCGTCCATTCTTTATCAGAAAATTTAACAAGTTGACTTTTATATAACATTAGTTGAAATTTATTTATATTTACATAATAAATTAAATTTTAGGGACATTAATGTAATAAAATTTATAATTCAAATACGATACATGAAATTAAGTCTGAAATAATCAAATAATTTAATGAAAGCAAAAATTAGAGATATGTTAATGTATTTTTTAAATACAAAAATATACGCAAGTTAATTTCAATATTTTATAGGGATAAAATCATAATTTTGCATCAAAATTTTATGTTTTGTCTTAATTATTAATATAATGAATGATTTTAAAATTCTCCTTTAAATTTTTTTTAAAAAAGTATTTTCAAAATCTTTTTTCGGCTCGTATTTTACTCTACATTAATATTAATTTGATGGAAGTGAATATTTAAAACAGAAGATTCATGGAGCCAACCTCATAATTTGCTTGATTGTTGCAGTAAGTATTTAATTATAACCAAAATAATGAAGAAATAACGATTCAAAATTTAGTGTATTACTTACTTCTAGAAGTAAATTTAAAACAAAAAAGTTATGTGAACGATCATTTAAGGGGCAAAAAAAAAAAAAAAAATGTGAAGGGACATGGAAAGGATACTGCCACACTTTCCATTACTTTCGTTACCTGCAATATTGTATTCCTTAGTCACCATTACCAAATAAAATATTGAAAAATACCAGCAAAGCAACCATTGACCAGTCACCCATTTTTTGCAAGAGCAGCTCTTTCCTCCATTACCTCCATTACATCTCTGTCTATGGGAAATAACCCATTCTTCTTTCCATCTACACTCTCTTATTCTCTACCATCATTTCCGTCATCGTCATCGTCATCGTCGCCGTCGCCATCGCTATCGCTATCATCTAATTCTCCATGTCCATCTTCTCAAAGTCTGAATTCTCCTTTTCAGCCTTCTTTTCCCTTCCCGCCTTCCCTAACTTCTTCAAGTCATGTCGCCGGCCCACCTTCTGCAACGGTTAGCGGACCTTGTGCCGCCTGTAAAATCCTTGGCCAGCGATGTACCGATAAGTGTTATATAGCTTCCTATTTCCCTCCAACGACTGAACCACATAAATTCACCGTTGTTGGCAGTCTTTTCGGTGGTGACGATATCGTCGACTACCTACAGGTAAAATTTAAATTACTCTAATTAAAAATAATTACATATCGAATTAGGTATCGCTATTCATACTTTGAGGAAAATTTTGATGGAAAAGAGATTGCCATTATTAAGTCTCCATATGAAAAGTACTTGGGTGCCCTTGTTGTTAGCTGCTCGACTCGCTGGAGCTAATTCGATAAACTTATAAAGCTGAGTTCGAGCCGAGTCAACGAGCTATCTTAATAAACGAATCAAGGTTTGAGTCCAGCTTATTAGCTCGTGAGCTGGTTTTTTCAAGCCAAGCAAGACGGTTGGCAAACCAGCTTTATTAGGCTGAACTAAGCTTAGAGCTAACTTAATAAGCTAAAATTAATTAAACTTACATTAGAACAACTTGCTTTCGGTTTGATATATTCGAAGCTCAAATTCAAACTTGATGATTATCGAGTCAAGCTTGAACTTGACTATTTTTGCACAAGCCAAGTTCGAGCTCTAATTCAAGCGTGAAATGAGCTCGAGTTCAAATATATTCTTATCGAGCCAAGCCGTTTTAACCAAATAATTTAGCTTCCTATTTTCCTCCAAGTACTGAAATCCCAATGTTAATTTGTTGCCACTATGTTAATTTGGTGCCACTATAATAAAAATTTTTATGCTTGGTTTAGAATGTTATACTTTAATTTCATGCTTGGGCATGAATAATGAAAATGTTTATTTCAATCAAATAAATTTAGTTTTGTGAAATTGAACAAATTATACCAAATCCCGTTTTTTATAAATGAATTTTACATCTTAAAGTCGTTTAACCAAATAAGAGTTCAGAGGGTCATTGCTTTGGAAAAATTTAGACTTATAACTCAATGAACTACAAATAAAAGTTTGCACATCAAAAGTAGAAAAGAAAAGGTATTAGCATCAGTTTGACATAATGTTGTTTATTTTGCAGCAGAACAGCAATTCTTCATCTTATGTTCCACTATTATTGTTGTTGAGAGACACAAGTAAAGATGGAACCCAACTGCAGGCAAATCCCAGCAAGACTAGCAATATTAATGGCCAACGCCAACCCATGCTTGCCAATTCTGAAAACTCAAAAGCCCATTCGTACAGTAGTTCTTCAAAGCCTCTACTAATGATGTTTGGAACTAATGACGACAAAGGCACACTTACATCTCCAGCGAATCATTTAGGGGATAATATTGATCTTGAATTGCAGGCTGAAATGGAGGATGAATCTCTCAAGTTTATTGTTGATCAAAGGGATAAAGTTGCTCATAAAGATGATAGTAAAGACTTCACATCTGCTCATCCCTACATCACTTCTTCAAAGCCCCCAGAGATTTTTGGAAGTGGTTACCCAAACTTACGATGGGTTTCAACTACAGGTTCTGGCCCAAAGGGAAGAACAATTTCTGGTATAACATATAGATATACTACTCAAATCAAAATTGTGTGTGCTTGCCATGGTTCCCACATGTCTCCCGAGGAATTTGTTAGGCATGCAAGCGAAGAGAATGTTAATCTGGAAAATGGAAATGGCAGTGCTTCAGCCTCGTTTCCAAGCACTGATCCTGCATATATTGAGCCGTGGTGGCCAGGATTCTCTTCTTCGTCACGTGGAACTCAAGAGGACAAGCTGGCTGTCAAAACGAGTGGCGTACAATTTATTAAGGGAAAACACTTATCTAGACCGGATTCAGTCAAAAACTTATCTAGACCAAAACCGCGGCTCAGACCGGTTTCAGTTTCCACGATTTCGGCTCTGGTTCCACCGGTTCAAAAACTGTAATTTGGTCACTCCTAGTTGAAACTATGGAGAAAAAATGAAGAAATTATTGTCACGAGCCGTTTTCAAGGGCCGGATCAGCACTAGGGCCTGGGTGGACTTAAGGCATCCGAGGTATAAGCCTATACTAGTTAAACCCATATTTCGTTCTTAATCATGGCTTCAGGCCCAATAACTATATATCATAAACGTATCAAAAATACAATTCATATAATTAATATTTATATATACATATTATTCGATTACAACCCGTTTGGAATACAATTGCAGAACTCATAATTTACAATCCTTTACATTTACATGGTTAATACAACTATTAACAATTTTCTATATTTGTATTTCGACTCAGTTGGATACATAGGACTTTTCTTTCTTCCTATTACCTGAAAAAAAATAAGGACGCAAGGATGAGTGCCAAACTCAATGAGTAGAATTAGATTAATTTTCTCACTCCACACAATCACACAAATGCATAAATAAATTAATCTAGTCATTCGAATAGTTATATGATCATGCAGTTTATTACACAAATGATAAAACAACAGCAATCACAAATAATAACACCTTCACATAATCACAATACGTGGAAATTGGTCAGTGGCATCACCGAAGCCCTCAATGAGCCGTCCTCACACATGGCCCATCCTCTCATGACGTGTGCACCAGGGAGCCGATCCCCTATACCTGACCGATCGGTCTAATTCTCAATTGACTAGCCCTCTCCCATATTTACTTTTTATATGCTCTCTTTTCCTTTTTCATATCAACAAGAGGTCACCATGTGGTTTTCTATATAATCCATATCATCAGGTGCACACGGAGGCGCCGATCTCCCTGTACCTAAATGGAATTTATTTATCATATATGAATGCATAACATTTATCTGTGTATGCATGAATGCATATGCAATGGACAATATAATTTATCCAACACTAATCACAGTTTTCATTGTCTTTAAAAGGACTATATTTATTACCGCACGCTTTCAGCTTTTGTTTTCACGTTTTGGAAATTTATAAACATTTAAAATAAAAAGAAAATTCTAAATAAGAGTTCTAATTCGAGAAATTTATTTCACATTCATTTATTAATTTTGGTTACTAGTGGCTTATCAAACTAAATTATATATATTGTTCCTTTATTTATTTATTTATTCTAATTTATAACTTTTAATAAAGCTTCTAGTTATTTGGTAAGTAATATTTTATAATGATGATGATGATGATGATGATAATAATAATAATAATAATAATAATAAAGGAAATAGTAATTCTAAAAGTTTTAATCGTTACCACCTATTAAGGATATAACTAATTTAATTTTTAAATGAAAATTCTATGAAATTGAATTTTCGGGTCATTTCAATCTTCCCCTTTATAGAAATTCATCCTCGAATTTTAGAAGTAAACAAGAAATAAGGATGCAACTGATAAATAAAGCGTATAAGAGAGGAAAAGTCATTGCAATCCATACTAGATATCTTAAACCCGATGAAAACTGTTAATAGTTGTATTAACCATGTAAATGTAAAGGACTGTAAATTATAGAGTTCCGCAATTATATTTCAAACGGGTTGTAATCGAATAATATGTATATATAAATTTTAATTATATGAATTGTATTTTTGATACGTCTATGGTGTATAGTTATTGGGCCTAAAGCCAAGATTAAGAACGGAATATGGATTTAACTAGTATAGGCTTACTACGGATCTCGGAGGCCTTAAGCCCACCCAGGCCCTAGTGCTGGTCCGGCCTTGGAAACGCGTCATGACAATTATATATATATTGCAACCAAAATAATGGAGAAATTACAGTTCATAATAGTATTAGTTATTTGGAGAAATAAATTTAAAAAACTTTCTTATAATAACTGGCTTAGTCATTAATCAATAAGTTCTTTATTTAGCTAATTCGTAGTTATCTGATTAGTTCTCTCAGCTCATTTAAGAGTGCGATTCTTCCCAGTTCCCACTAATAAAAAGTTGCACCAATTTGTTCCATACCTGTATAGGAGTGAAATGGAGGAGAGCAGAGGGGAAAGAAATCGAATGAAAGAGAAAATCATTTATCTTGGGATTTTACTTATTTCTAGAAGTTTGTAGACAAATTCAACTCCGATCAAAGGTAATAATTTTACTTTTATAACTAAAATTACCCCTTCTCCTCAGCCGATCAAAGGTAATAAGTTGGAAAAAATTTAAAATACTATTTGTAGAAAATTAGCTATTACTGATAGTTTTGCACTATATATATATATATATATATATATATATATATGTTTATTTTATGAGCTGCATTCCACGTTGATTATTTATAACTATTATTAATTTTTGTATAATATAAGGTATTGATTATAATTTTTATGGAAAATTATTATTTAGTCCTTCAGTTTTTACATAATTATCCAACTAATTCCAAGTTTTGCACAAATATCTAACTAGTCCCTCAGGTTTAACTCTGTCTAATTAAAAGGTCCTTCCGTCCGAAAAATTGGTTTTTTTCCGTTAATTATAGACTAAAAGACAAAAACACCCCCTCCCTAGCTGACATGGACCATACTTATTCATTGATGGGAAAATTATTATCTAGTCCCTCAGGTTTTACATAATTATCTAACTAATCCCAAGTTTTGCGCAAATATCTAACTAGTACCTCAGGTTTAACTCCGTCTAATTGAAAGGTCATTGCGTCCGAAAAGTTAATTTTTTTCCGTTAATTGAAGACTAAAAGACTAAAACACCCCTCCCTAGCTGACATGGACCAGTATGAAGCGATAAGGAAGGGAATTGTATAAACTAAAAGACTAAATAATAATTTTCCCTATAATTTTATGCACATGTAGAATTGTATAGACTAAGCTTAATTACACGAGTAGGAAAATTAGCCTTCGCTAAATTTAAAAATGAAAATTGAAGAGTTTCATATAAAGTCGATGGAGACATAATCATTTTTCTCTCTTAAATGTACGGTTTAGTTTTAGATTATAAATATTTGCAAATCGAAAACCATTAAATATAATTATGTCTCTAAAATATTACTATCTTCATTCTATAATATTCGTCACATTTAGAATTTCATGTCTTTTAAAAAAATTATTAAATTTGTATAAATTATAATAAATTATTGAATAAATTTTGACAATATTACCTTTAATTTAATATTAATCTCTAAGAAAATCATTAAATTAAAGTAATAATTATTAATCATACACAAAGGGTAAATATGAAAAAAATATTTATTACTCCTTAAAACCGCAAATATAACAAGTATTTTAGACCAAATTAGACAAATATTTTAGAACAAACTATTTTCTCAAATCTGACAAGTATTATGGAACAAAGACAGTATTAAAAAAAAGGATAAAAAAATTAATTTGATGTTCTAATTAAATATTATTAAATTTAAGTGAATCATGAAAGTAAATACCTCTTCAAAAAAGTAAATACCTCATTTTTCTTTTTACCCCAAATTATCATCATAGTTTCTTTTTTAGAAAAAAAGTAATGAACATAATTTTCTTTTTTATTCATATTTAATATTTAATATGCAAATTTTATCAAGAAACATTACTATTATCATTGATAAAATCTAAAAAAAAAAACAAAGTATTCCATCTATTCATAAATACTTTTAATGTTTTTATGGTAATTAAGTAAGTAAATCTATTCTTATAAATTATAACAAAATATTAATTAATTTTATTAAGTAACCTTAAGTAAGAGAGGAGATGTTATATGATTTTGGAAAATTATAAAAATATCATTAGTCTATAATTAGACGGAAGGACCTTTCAATTAACGGAAAAAAACTAACTTTTCGGACGGAAGAACCTTTCAATTAGACGGAGTTAAACCTGAGGGACTAGTTAGATATTTGCGCAAAACTTGAGATTAGTTAGATAATTATGTAAAACCTGAGAGACTAGATAATAATTTTCCCATCAATGAATAAGTATGGTCCACATCAGCTAGGGAGGGGTGTTTTAGTCTTTTAGTCTATAATTAACGGAAAAAAATCAACTTTTCGGACGGAAGGACCTTTTAATTAGATGGAGTTAAACCTGAGGGACTAGTTAGATATTTACGCAAAATTTGGGATTAGTTGGATAATTATGTAAAAACTGAGGGACTAAATAATAATTTTTCCTAAAAATTATAATCAATACCTTATATTATACAAAAATTAATAATAGTTATAAATAATCAACGTGGAATGCAGCTCATAAAATAAACATATATATATATATATATATATATATATATATATATATAGTGCAAAACTATTAGTAATAGCTAATTTTCTACAAATAGTATTTTAAATTTTTTCCAACTTATACTTTGCTTTGCTATTAGTAATAACCAAATATATATATATATATATATATATATATATATATATATATATATATATATATATATATATATATATATATATATAATTAGTCGTGATTCCGTGCTTCAAGCGTAGGTATTTATGTATTACTCGATAATTGTTATAATTGAATTATTCGATAAGTTTTTAATTTATAATTTTTTATTGAAATTTTTTTTGTTAATAACAATAATTAATCTCAATATTTAGTCATAAATGGATGAACATTTGAAATTTTAAAAAATTATTAATTTAATTTTTTAATCCAAATTTAACATAATAGAAATGATTGATATTTTTTTCATAATAATTTAGATAGATTATGAATTTAAATTTAAAATAGATATTATAAATTTAACTTTTAAAACTGTAAAATTATGCATGGCATCAAATTGGAATCAAAATAATAGTCGCACCACTTTCCCAATCTTAATGAATGCTAATGTCATCTATATATTGTCCTCTGTATGCTTGTTGCCACAATTCCCTTATGATTTTATTTCCTCCATTTTTATTGTATGGAAACACATCAATGCTCTAAAAACATCGGGAGGCTTCCTTAAAAATCATAATGGCATAGGTGATTAATGTAATTGGAGCAAACACCAGTAGCAGACAGAGAAGACAACAATATATGATCAGTGTTAATCAACATATACGATCCAGGATATATAAATTGTTACTCTCTCTGTTCTCTTTATTTAGAGAAAACAGAAAAAGCTTTTGGATTAAGAAAGTTAGTTAAATGAAATTTTATCTCTAAAATGTCTTTCATTTCTTCATTAATTATGAGAAAAATAGCTGACACAAAAGGTAGTCCGAAGAAGTGTATTTATTACCTACTTGCATTATTTGGCCGTAACTTTCAACCTTCTTTATTAACTCATCACACTTTATTAGAATGAGGACGTTTTACATAATATGTATTCAAAAGCGGAAAAAAAAAAAATTCAAACTAAATTAAATGCCAAATTTTTAAACTTATTCATTGAAAGTCATAAATTTTCAAAATTTTTAGCGCAAATAAAGGAGGGAATACTTAAATTTTGGCTTTAACTTGTTTAAACTTGAATAATTTCTCAATTCAAATTTAAAATTAAAAGCAAAATTTGATTTTTCCAAATTTAAATAAAATTCAAAAAGTAATGTTCAAATGGAAAAATAAAATAGAATTTGGAACTAAATTTTTTGAGTTTACAATCGGACTCTTCGACTTCTGGCCACAAATAAATGAAATCACGGTTAATAATTTGATTTAAGAAAAATCCATTCATTTTTCCATAATATCTAAATCGATCACACCATATCCAGAAATGACCGGTACTTGCATCCTCCATATTTGAGTCTTATCATATGAAGCATAAATGACTATGTTTGGCTATAATATAAATGACTATAGTAAAAAAACATACCCACACTTTTAAAAACAAAACATGATCGTTTTCAAAAATTAACTGAGCATAACATATATTTATTTCTAATGTCAGTGGTTGTAGCCGAATTTACAATGATAATATAATTATCAAACATATAAATAAATTTTAACTCTGTATTTATGTGACCATTATTTTGCTTTTAATATCAAAACTTTAATTTTGTAGCCAAATTTATAAAAATGACCACTGTTACTATAAAACAAAATGAAAAAGTGAGTTGATAACTTGTCTCTTGAAATACGTATGCATTAAATGCTGAGAATATTTGTGTTTGCCACTTTTTTGAATTGTTGAGCTTCAATCTTAAAATAAACACATACGTTCTAAGTGCTTTCTAATTTTTTTTAACTTTGTTTACATCCCAAAGTTACTATTTAGAGTAAAATTTTCTATATAAAAAAAACACTCAAAAAGGAAATTTTCTTCAAATAAAAAAAAACAGAAGGAGTATTAACTAATTCTAAGATAAGACTGAAAATAGAGTCCAACACTTTTACTCTCGCTTTCTTTTGACCATCAACTTTTGGTAAAGACAACGAAAGAAATCTCGTTCAAAAAATTACCTCAATTGTTCTCCTTGGAAAATGAAAGAAATCGGCAAACAAATAGCAGAAAATTCATACGAAATAAAACAACAACACTATGACATCATAAATCAAAAAATACATAAATTAATTAATTAAATAATTTAGGGAAGGGTTATACTGCAATATGTATTCCCTTTGAATAACCAACGCCCTTCGAATAGCCATCAAATTTGATCGCTCTTTTGATATGAGAAAACAAAACATTGGCTACAATATTTATATTGAGATAAGAGATAAAAGATATTACGTTATAGATAATAATTTTAAATAATTTAAAAGTTAAGTTTTAGTTGGATTAAATTAGATGATTAGATTAGTAAAAAATTATCAATTATCAATATTATTAAATTAAAAAATTAATTAAGCTGATCAATCAAAATACAGGAAAAGAAGGTAAAAACTAAAATTTTCTAAAAAAAAAATAGAAAATTGAACAAAGAAAACGACTTAAACATTCTTATATATATATATATATATATATATATATATATATATATATATTTGGTAACAGAATAACAACTGAATTATATTTGGAATTTAGAAACGGATTAAGCAACGGAATATACACCAAACTTTAATAAGAGAAGAAATTTGTTGCTAATCCATGGCAAATTTTGGTAGAAAAATGGCGCGAGTGACATAATAATGGAATTCGGCAATTGATAAATGGATTGCTAAATTTTTCAATAACGATTTAGCAACGAATTGTAGAAAATTGTTAAATTTCTACTATGTTAACATAATTTATAATTTTTTTTATTGGTCATTATTACTCTCTCTGGCCATAACTTTTATCTTGATTTCACTTATACAGATTAAAAAAATTTAGATTGCTTTGTTTTTTCCTAATACTTCTTTATGCTAATATTTATGAAAATTAAATGATTCATATTAAATTATATTTAAAATTAAAATAAACATATTTAATTAAATAGAGTTTTTCTTAGCAGATTAAAGATTGATATTCTAATTTTGTTTATATCAAGATGCAATTAATAATAATGTAAAGGGCATTTGATTCAACTGATTCATGCACCTAATAGTTGATTCGTAGCCAACAGTTAGATTTTAAGTGTTTGGGTAAACTTTGTTATTAAGCGTTGATAACAGATAGAAATCCTCATCAGCTAAGTTTTGGAGCTTTTTCATATCAACTGGTAGCCGATTTGTATTTATATAACTAGTTGAAAAACCACGGTTCGCGCTAGGATATTTAAATATTATTTTAATAATTATTATATTAAAATATTATTTTAATAATTATTGTATTTATTATATTATTATTTTTTTGACAAACTATTGTGAATTATCAAATTATTAAAAAGATTAATCAAAATTATAATTAAAATACTTCAGTAATGGTAAATATCAAAATGATTTATAATAAAGAAAACTATGACATTATTTACAATAACCAAAATATTTTAAGTATATTCCTAGTTAATTGTAAATTTCAGTTTTAATAAGATAAAGAACATTACTATTGAGCTGAATAACGTAAATAAACAAACTCAATACATATAATAAATCAATTAATTAATAACTTATTTAAGATAATGTAGCTAAAAAGAACTTCTAAATGTCAAATTATACAGAGGAAGAATTTTGAAAACTAACATATAATATTTCAAAGGTAACATATAACATTTAATTATTTAATATTTTTATATATCTATTATTTTTCTATTAATATTAAATAATTTTTAAAAAATAAAATATCCAATTTAAATATATAGATAAATGAGAAAATAATTTTTAATTTTAATAGATAGATATATTTTTTTAAAAAAATTTATAATTATATAATATTTATTAATTTGTATATATGTATTATTTTCTATTAGTATTAAATAAATAAATGAAGGGATAATTTTTAGTTTTAATAGATACATAAATTTTTTCTAAAAGTCATAATTATTTAGTTATTTAATAATTTATATATATCTATTAATTTTTTTTATTAATACTAAATAAATTTAAAAAATAAATTATTCAATTAAAATATCTAGATAAATGAAGGAATAAATTTTAATTTTAATAGATGAGTTATATTATTTTTAAAAAAAATTATAATTATCTAGTCATTTAATAATTTGTGTATATCTATTAATTTTCTATTAGTATTAAATAAATTTTAAAAAATAATTAACCATTAAAATATATAGATAAATGAGGAAAATAACTTTTGGTTTTCCTATATGGATATAGTTGTGAAAAAAGAAGTCAAAATTTATTAATTTTTATTAGTTTTAAATAAATTTAGATAAATAAATTATTCAATTAAAATGCATAAGTAGATGAATGAATAAATTTTTAATTTTAGTATTATTAGAAAAAGTAATAATTATCTAATTATTTAATAATATGTATATATCCATTAATTTTTAATTAATATTAAATAAATTTTAAAATATAAATTATCAATAAAAATATGTAAATAAATGAAGTAATAACTGTTAAAAGATAGATATCTTTGTGAGAAAAATAAAAAGGCATATATATAAATTAGATTTTTTGTTATCTGAAAATAAATTTTAAAAAATAAAGTTGTCCAATTCAAATATATAGATAGGTAATAGAAAAATTTTAAATGGGAGATATAATTTTGAAATAAAAAAATTATAATTTTCTTGTTATATTTATTTTTAAATATAATTTTCAAATTAGATAAAATAAAAGATAATGGTATGATTATAATTTTATTTTAAATTTATAAAATAAATAAAAATTAATTTGTAACCGAATATCGAATATTGATAATAATATTAGCAATTGTTCTCCTGTGCTTCCATGTATCTCCTTTTCTAGCTGCAGCTCCAAGCATAAAAAAAAAGTTATCTTAACAAAATATGTAGATACAACAGGAAAAATTATTAATTGATAAACATGGTTTTGAAATTAAAGATAATAGTAATTGCTTTTAAATCAAAATATTTGATAAGTTTTTTTCCTTTTTATTTTTTATTTTTGTCCTTGTAAACATTTAACTTCAAATAGAATAAATAATAGATGATCATGACATGGCTATAAGCACATTCCAACACTGCCATAGGGAACAGTTGTTCAGACTGTGGTTGTGTTGAACAGTGGAAGTTATAAGGGTAGTAGAGTTGTCCATAGGCTGACTATGGTTACTTGTGTTGATTTTCACTGTAGGAGTTAGTTGATGATGATGGTAATGTGACTGTGACATAGCTAGAGATTCTTTTTTTCTCTTGGTGGTAGTCTTTTTAATTACCTTAAAAGAATTGAATTTATATACAGATATAGAGGCACACAAGGACTTGCTGGAATGATACTAAAATTGTATTATAAAAGCAAGAATTGTAAAAAATATGCAGATGGTCCTTTCCGATCCTTCAAGCATCTGGGATATATTGCTAAAAAAAAAAAAAAAAAAAAAAAGAGAGAATGTATTTGGGATATTATTTACTTGAAGCTCGTAATTCCTATTTTATTATTTTTTTTTTCTACTCTTTGGATGCATTTCTGCACAACCATTAGAACTTGGACATCTATGTTTATTTCACGATCATTCACTGCAACATTGCCATTTTATCTTAAAAAACTCAATTTTTTTTTTTAAAATATAAACAACATAGCAAATTTAAGAAAAATATGATACAAATACATTTTATAGTGAATTACTTTTGAGGTAGAAATTATATATAATAACGTGTTTAGCTAGATTTTAGGTTTATTCAAAAATTAAGATAGCTGGATTAAATTGGATGGTTAAATTAGGTTTTATCATTATATATTAAATATTATACTGAAAAAATTTTATTACAGAATAAAAAAAGACAACGGCTAATATAAATAATATAGATAATGTAAATAATATGTTTAAACTTTAAAAACTTTAATCATTATCAAAAGTGTTACATATTTTATATAGATGGATAATATTATCATTAAATTAAATATTAATTGTAGCCAATCATAAGTACAAAAAATAAAGAAAAATTTCAAAATTTTCTAATAAAAGAAAATAGGTTGTTAAACAAAGAAAGAGTCTCAAACTTTCTCTCTGTCTCAGAATTCATATATATATTTGGACTTCATTAAACTCGTAAAAATAATTGCTAATAAAATTATTTTTTCAAATTAATATTTTTATAATTTTTATTTATAGTTATTTTAAAAATAAAAATCTTATTAAATATTATTTTAGAAAATTTAATTTTATATATATATATATTATTTTGTTAATGATGGTTTTATATTTTAACAACAACTACTATGAAAATTTTACCAAATACAGATATTCATCAGTTAATCGCTCATCAGCTATCAGCCACCAATTATCAGCAATTGTTATCAGACGCGGGGTCTCTCTTCTCCTTTCTTTCTTCTCTCTCTTTTTTTTTAAGAGAATTTTCTGATTGGTTGATAGGGTTTGGGTCGATTTGAGTCTAGCTTGGTTTAGATCATGGTTTTAGCTTGGTTTTCAATTGATTTATGGGTTTTTCCATTTGGTTTTTGAAAAATTCAAGCTGATTAACGGGTCCGTTTTAATAATAATTAAATATTTGTTGCATAACCTCATTGGTTGATTTTAAAACTTTAGTTTTTAAATGAAAATTCTATAAAATAATTTATTCGGTTTGTTTCACAAACCCATTTGTTAATATTTAAACTTGCGTAAACTCTATGCTGAAATTGTTCATTATTATTTTTAAATTAATTAATGATTTAATTAATTTGAATTATACAATAACCTTTACCGGCTATTTTTCAATTAATTATTTTAAAATTATTACCATTTTATATTTTTACCCTTATGCTATAAAAACAATCAACTCTAACACTGTACTAAGGTATCTAGCGTGTAGTTTAATTGTACCCTAAATTCAATTTTATTTTCCTAGTATTTCAATTTTAATTATAATAGCATCTTAATTTTAAATTATACCAATTTTAATTAATAAAATATTATTTTCTTGAGACCCACACTATTTATGATGATTTTACTGCTTAAAATAAATTTTATTTATATAAATATTAAAATAAAAATAATATATTCATATTTAAAATAAAATATTATTTATTTATTTATAAAATATTGAATGATTCCCTACAAATAAACTGACGTCATATATAATGAATAAAATTTAGTTTTATAAGAAATCTAATTTAAATATAATTCCAATAAATCCGAACTAAAATTTTCATGCTTAAAAAATAGTAAAACAAAAAACTTAAACCCAACTAAAATTTCATGTTTAAAAAACAACAAAACAAAAAACTTAAACTAATCTTCTATGTTTATAATTAATTTAAGTATAAAGGAAACATATTTCCAGATTTGCGTTCAAAGAATATAGGTCCAATCAAAATAGTATTTTATTTATTAAATTGGGTCTAATTAAGAATTATGGTACTATTGTAAATAAAATTTAAATTCATGGTATTGGGAGAAGAAAGTTAGATTTATAATATAATTAAAACTACTATGAGATTTTTTTTTTTAATGATTTAGCCTCTATATTGTGTTAATATTTGTTTAGAAGTATTCTAAAGATACAATATATCCATGCATTTGTATGACTCTGATATTATAATTTTTTAAATGATTAAGAAATAAAAATTATAGATTTAGAAGTATTTTTCCTTCTCATTATTTGCAAGTATTAATGATAATTATATAAATATTATAATCAGTAAATCTTCTTAAATAAAATAATAATTGAATAAATTAAGTTATAGCAAATTTATTAATATGGATGTTTTGGTCTTTCTATTAATTCTTTATTCTATTGATTCTATTATTTTTAGCGACTAAAAACATTAATATAATCTAGAATAAGAATTTAATTGCCCATTTCATCCCTCCTTCCCAACTAAAGGTAACCTTACTTTTAAGATTCCATGCTTAAAAAGCATTAGCAAACAAAAATTTTAAGAAAGCACCACCATCTATTCTATTATTGACCCAGTTTCTCCTCTCTGGCTTAGCTTAGCTTCAAATGGCAAAAAACCCATTCGTATTTCCCTCTACGTTTTCCAATTCTCAATCATCAATTCCATCATCTTCTTCTTCTTCTCCGTCACCATCTTTTAATTCATCTTCTTCATATCCATCTTCTCCAAGTCTGACTTCCCCTTTTCAGCCTTCTCATCAAAGTCTTCCCTTACCGCCTTGCCAAACTTCTTCAAGCCATTTCAGCTGGCCTTCTAATGATGTTGTCGGACCTTGCGCCGCTTGCAAAATCCTTCGCCGGCAATGCACCGACAAGTGTTATTTAGCTTCCTATTTTCCTTCAACTACTGAACCACATAATTTCACTGTCGTTGGTAGTCTCTTCGGACTCAGCGATGTCCACGAGTTCCTGCAGGTATGATTTTAAATTACTCCTTAATTAGAAAACAGTTATATACCAAATTGAGTTCATCATTATCTATTTCTTGGTGCGTCTATTGGGACGGAATTATCATAATTTGAGCCCGATGCTGGCTAGATTCCATTGCAATGAATTTGTAAAATCTTGTGCAATTGATTTAGAATTTTACATTTTCTAGTTGGTATGATTGACTTTTGTTCTATGAGGTTGAAAAGTTAAACCAAATTTCATTTTTTATAAATGAATTCTACGTCTTCGAGTCATTTAACCAATTAAGGGTAGTGTGGCTTTGGAAAAATTCAAAGCTATACCTCAATGAAGTTCAAATAAAATTTTGTTAATTTTAGTAGTATCAGATTGAATTTAGGAATCGAAATGAAAATAAATTGCAAGTTCATGTAGTAATTGACACAATTAGTCCAATCTAGAATTAGTCTTTTTCAGACTTAAATTAAATTTGCACATCATGAGTTAAAGAAAAAGTGTTAACATTAGTTTGATCAAAATGTTGTCTATTTTGCAGCTGAACAGCAATTCTTCATCTTACGTTCCACTATTATTGTTGTTGAGAGACACAAGTAAAGATGGAAATCAGCTCCAGGCAAATCCCAGCAACAATAGCAATATTGTTCCATATCGAACTAATGTTAATATTAATGGCAAACCCATGATTGCCAATTCTGAAAACTCAAAAGCCCATTCATACAGTAGCTCTTCAAAGCCTCTAAATATGTTTGGAACTAATGATACCGGCGCTCTTACATCTCCAGCAAATCAGTTAGTGGGTAATAATAATAATCTTGTCTTGCAGGCTGATATGGTGGGTCTAAATATGCTTGGGGGTAATGTTGATCAAAGTGATAAAGTTGCTCGTAAACATGATACTGAAGGGTTTACATTCATTGAAGTAAATTCTGTTCGAGCAAGTGGATCCAAAGTACTTTGTTGCGACTTCTCATCAGATGGAAAATTGCTTGCCAGTGGTGGATATGATAAAAAGGTGGTATTGTGGGATACAGCAAGAGAGAATTTAAAGTCGAAGACCATCCTTGAAGAACATTCATCGCTGATTACAGATGTTCGTTTTAGTCCAAGTATGCCACAGCTCGCAACATCTTCATTCGATAAGACTGTCAAGGTCTGGGATACAAATCATCCCAATAACTCAATACGCACATTTACAGGACATTCTACCCCTATCGTGTCAATAGATTTCCACCCATTTAAGGATGATCTTATTTGCTCTTGCGATGCAGGTAGTGAACTGCGTTACTGGAGTATTCAAAATGGTACTTGTGTAAAAATATCAAAGGGTGGTACAGCCCAAATAAGATTTCAGCCGCGTCTAGGGAGGTATCTTGCTGCTGCTAATGAGAATGTTGTAAATATATTTGACGTTGAGACAGAGGCTTGTGTGAATTCATTTCGGGGACATTATGAGCCAATTTACTCTTTATGTTGGGATCCTTCTGGAGAGTATCTAGCTTCTGTAAGTGGGGACTCAGTTAGACTCTGGTGTCTCCAGTCAGGGAGTGTATTGAATTGTGTTCATGCCTGGAGTTGTCCTGGCAACAAATTCCACTCCTGTGTTTTCCATCCTAATTACTCTTCTTTGCTAGTCATTGGTGGTTACCAGTGTTTGGGGCTTTGGAATATGGCTGAGAGCAGGACTATGACTCTTTTTGCTGCTCATGAAGGATTAATTAGTGCCTTAGCTGTATCACCTTTGACAAGCTTGATTGCCTCTGCTAGCCATGATAAGCTTATCAAACTTTGGAAGTAATATAAGCATCTCTCCAAGCATTTTTATAATTGTCATTTGACTATTTTCAACTTAAAAATCTTTTTTTTTTTTTTAATGCCAAAGGTAGAAATTTATTAATAATGGTTTGATTATTTGACTCCGAAGTCAATATGTGAGATCTTATCCCCGTCCGATCTGCAGGCTAGGCCGCACTGCCTTAGAAGCATAATTAATACCTTTGATATATGACATTAAAAGCATAAATTCACAATTTTTTTCCCCTTTTTCTTTTTTTGAAAATTATAATCTTATCTTCATATCTTATTGAAAATAGTTATTTTGGATGTCTTTCTAAAAATAAACTATTTTATGATTTATGTTTTGCTAATATTATAAATAGTTTGTCTTTCCGTGCATATCAATAAAATTTTTCTATTTGTCAGACCACAAAAGCTCGATAAGAAGTGAGATAAAAATTTTATAATTAAAATATCCTTACAAAAAGAATGAGAAAATCCTTTCCTTCTTTTATCCTCTTTCAACTCTCAAAGAAATTCCTCAAAAAAAATGGTAGGAAAAAACCCCCTCACCAAAACCAAAAAAAAAAAAAAAAAAAAAGATCAAGCACTCCAACTCCTCCTTCCATCTTTTCAACAATCAAATTCAACTCCTTCTGTTAATGTAACTAAACTGAAAAAATCATCAATTTTATAATTAAAACATCTTCCTAGATCAAGCCATTGTTAGATGAATTCTTCTCTTTCTTTTAATGTAATCAAACTAAAAAAATTCATCAATATTATAATTAAATTCCAAAATCAATCAATTATCGTATCAAAGAATATTCCAAAAATGAATATTCAAAAACCTTTCTTTTTGCAATCAGATACCCGTCAAGGTCAACTCTATTACTGTCTTCTTTAATTAATAAATGGAATAAATCTCAATTTTCCCCCTAAATTTAAAAGTAATATACAACTTACCTACAAATTAACTTTTTATAGAATTTACAGTTAAAATTGCATTAGAACAAAAAGCGTTTTTTTTTTAAAAGTAATGTTTTATATTTTAACTAATAAAATTATTTTAAAAGTTTAAAATTAGGAAAGAAAAATATGAAAATAATTATAAAAAGTTATAGTATTTTATCTTTGATTTTTGACAAATAATTAAACAAATATTTGATTTAAGAAACGTATAAAATTAGAAAAATATTCGATAATATTGAAATATTTGATTACAAAAGTATTTATTATTTTCTGGTTTCATTATTTTTTAATTATATTTATTTAGATTAAATGTTTAATTATTTTTAATTACTTATGATTTACATCAAATAATTTTTTTTTTTTGGTAAAAAATTGAGCATTTTGCTTTTTTGGGGTCCTTTATCAGTGTCTTTTCTTCAACAAGACATGTATGAGGTCAAAATTAACAAGAAAAAAATAAGTTTAAAGTATTGACTCACAAAGTCAAAAGAAGTGACCAAAATTGAAAACAAACTCCAAAGTTTAGGCTTTTTTATTATTATTTTTATCATTAGGTCTTTTTTGATATAATGATGCGGTATGTCCACGTGGTTTTGAGATGGCAATATGTGGATCTCACTAACAACCATGTCAAGCGAGCTTCTAACACTTCTTGAAAGGAGGCTATAGTTGCTACAAAAACTAAGTTCAATGCTGTAATTGACAAAATTTAAAAACAAAAGGGCCAAAATTGAAAAAAACTTATAAGTTTAGGCTTTTTTTGAAGTCATTAAGCCTAATGTAAATTGTAAATTAAATAAATTTATTTAAAAATCCTATTAGTAAATAATATAATACTTCATCTATTAAAAATTGTAAAAAAAATAAAACAAATGTGCGTGTCTATATATAGGAAAAAAATTAAATTTAATTGAGATATAATTAAATTAGAAATACGAAAATATTATTTTATCTGGCTTGACTTATATAATTAGATATTATAAAAGGGAGAGACTAAGCCAAGCTTTAGAGTTAGATATTTTAAATTTTTTAATTAAAAGAAAAAGGCATTGCATTAAAAAATTAATGAGATGTCATGTATATTTAGTATACTTTTAAATTCAATTATATAAAAAATAATAACGTTTTAACATATAATTATTTATTAAAATTACAAGTAATTTATTTTGGGTATGAATTGTTAGTAAATAATTATTTACCTTTGAAATTTATATTTTTCTTATGGTCGTGTAACTTGTGTTGTCCTTTAGATTTACACAATTAAATACTCATTCCGTCTGTAATACCCCGAATTCTTATTTTCGAAACTTTTGAATTTTTATTAAATCAAAAATCAGAAATTTTAATCATGTGGACTGCAAGTATAAAATAGCCTCAATTCAAGCCCAAGTTTACGAAGTTGGGCTCAAGCCCAAAACACATTATCGAAATTTATCAAAAAAAAAAAAAAAAATGTATATATATATATATATATATATATATATATATATATATATATGATTATTAATATTAACATTAAGTAAATTGAAGGAATGTTATAGAACCTAACTAAAATAATCAAAATAAATAAAACCGGACCTAAAAATCAATTTAATTTGTCGAGAACCACACGAAGGATTCGAAAATCGATTGGAAAACTCGAAAAACCAAATGAAATGAGACCAAATCACTGAATCAGACCGAACCGATTCGAATCGAACCGGATCGGCCCACTTTTCTTTTCTTTTTCTTTCTTTTTCTTTTCTTTTCTTTTCTTCCTTCTCCTTCTCCAGTAGCGTGGCCTCCTCCTCCTCCTCCTCCTTCCTCTCCTTCGATCTCCTTCCTCCGGCCACCAAATTCAGCAAATGAATACTCTAAAAATATCTACTCAACGTGAGGAAGAAGATTATAGCTTAGATTTGAACTGAAATTGTGTCTATTTTGAAGGGGAAGAGCTTGAAGTTTTGGACACCTTTTTCCGACAATTCACGCCGTTTCAGGCAAGCCTTGGACACAAGGTGAGTACCAAATGACTCCTCTCTTCTTCCTCTTTCATTTGATGGCCTCCTCGTCGACTGTAATAGCCGGAATCGGAAAACCCAAAATGGGTATCACCGAACCTTTCCGCCCAATTTCCGGCCAACTGGTTCAGACCCACCTTGATTTGAACACATATTAGTGATCCTCTCATCGAAACGAATAAAATGATGTATTGTTTGTCAATTTTGGTGAAGGTTAAATTTTCCGGCCACCGTGCACGGTGGCGGCGGCGGCGGTCCGGCGACCGGCCGGCGAGACTCCGGCGAGACTTCAAGGGACAGAATGCTCTCCTCTTCGTGCGGAACACGGAAATGAATTTTGATTTTAAATCGGTACACTCTAAAGCTTAATCCGCAATTTTTGAATAAATTCTGAATTAATTAATTAATGAACTTAATTAAGTATTTAAGTAAATTAAATTAAATATTATTAAATAGATTTTATGAATATTAATTATAACTATAAGGTTGGTACAAAAAAAAAATATATTCCTAGCTAATAATAAATTTTAGGAATTTTATTAACAAATAAATAGTTATAGAACAACTAATTATAATGGATTATGTGAAATATAAGTTTTTGAATTAAAATTCTTATTTAGAATTTTCTTGTTTATTTTAAAGGCTTATAAAATACAAAATGCGAGGACAAAAGCTGGAAGCATGTGGCTAAAAAGGCAGTCCTTTTAAAGGACAATAAAGAACTGTGAGTAGTGTTAGATAACTAGCATCATCCGCCTGCATTCATGCATTCACGGCTAAATGTTATCATGCATTATTTTGTTGAATTGCCATATTATGATGCACTATTCGTTGATATTAAAAATTGTTTGATTACTTGTGCTATGAATATACTGTGCCTTGTTTGTGTGGAATTGGGATGACGTGGACCACCATGGGTTTGTGAGGACGGTCTGTGATATGGATCCTGAATATGATATGATATGGAATTTGACCGTCGGCCGGGAAAATGGGAGATCGGCGCCCCCATGTGCACCTGATGATATGGATTATATGGAAAATCACAGGATGGCTTCTTGTTGTTGCGCACCTGATAATCTAGATTTGATTGTAGCCCGCAGGGTGGCCTCCTGTTGTGAGCACTTGATGATCTAGATTGGATGGAGACCACCGGGTTGCCTCCTGTTGGTATGGAAAAGAAAAGAGAGAATGGAAAAAAACAATGAGAGGACTGGTCAGTGAGGATTAGACCAGTTGGCCGTATGGGGGATCGGCTCCCTGGTGCACATGTATGAGAGGGCGAGCCATGTGTGAGGACGGCTCGCTGGGGATTCAGGTGGTGCCATTGACTAATTTCCACGTGATGTGATTATATGAAGGTGATAATAATTGTGATTGCTGTTGTATTGCCATTTGTGTGACAAACTGCATGATCATATAACTAAACGAGTGACCAAATTAAAATATTTTAGCATTTGTGTGATTGTATGGGGTGAGAGGGTTATCTAACCCTACTCATTGAGTTTGGCGCTCATCCCTGCCTACTATTTTTTTTCCAGGTAATAGAAAGAAGGGAAAGCCCTATGGAGTTGAAACACGTATTATAGAAGATTGTTAATGATAGAAATAACGATGTGAATGTAAAGGTAGAGTTCCGCAATTGTATTCCAGTTGGGTTGTAAATAAATAGTAAAAGTCCATATTAAATATATGAACTGCATTTTGGATGCATATGTATAAAATGTTAATGGGCCTGAATCCATAATTATGAATAGAAAGTGAGATTTAAATAAGTTAGGCTTACTACGGGCTTCGTGGGCCTTAAGCCCACCCAGGTCCTAGTGCCGGTCCGGTCCATGGAAATGGGTCGTGACAAAGTTGGTATCAGAGCATAAGTCGGGCCTTAGGAATCAATTGCGGAACATAGGAAATTAAATAGAGAGCTCCTATGTTGGGATCGGCCGTAACCAACAAAGGAGGTGTAGTCTGGATTGAATTCCATTTTAGTGCCGGTGGACGCATCGTGCACGAGGATGGAAGGAAATCTATATGAAACTTAGGATGAGAATTAAATGTATATAAGTAATAGTAAATCATAAAAAGGTCCGGGTAACTGACGTTTATAAAATAAACATTTCGAGTTTTGCTAAATCCCCTCCATCTATTTTGAAGCAGAAGATCAGTTGGAAATTGGTGTAATGGCCTGATCACCCAGTACACCATGATTCGACAAGAGACACTGCTTCAAAAAAAAAAAAAAAAAAAAAAAAAAATTATTTGAAATTATTTAGAAAAGAATTCGGAGTTTTAAAGACAATAAGAAAGTAAATTTATTTGAACTATGATTTGAGAAACATGTTTTATTATTTGCTTATTGGAAATTGTTTTGAAGTTGCAATTAATTGTTTGGTTTTATTGTTTTGTCGGCATGTCAAAAAATTTATCTGATTTTAGAATTTAAATTATTTACAATGATTGCATGTTTGATTTATTTTATCATATTGTCTATCCCGAGGACTAAATTAGGTCTATAGAAATTAATATTGATAAATTAATAATAAATGGTATAGAATATGAATTTGAATTAAAATTTCAATTAAGATATAGATTAAATTCTAGAAATGTTACTGTTAGGGAATAAAAAGTGAAAATTGTAATATACATTAAATTAAGGGTTAGCAAAAGAAGGATTTAGGACAAATAGTTATACTAGACAAGAAATCCTCAATTAACCAAGCGAAACTTAAGGATGTAAAGAGAAAATTTGTAACTTACTTAAGCATAACATTAAGGAGGATAGAGACTTATTGGAAAAATTAAATAGAGTTAGACGTGGAAACAATAATTTGTGTCTTAAAAAGTATTGATTGAGGTGAATCTCGACATATAGAATTTAAATAGAGCAATGAAATTAAAATAAAAGACAAAGGTAAACTAATTATGTGATTAAATATGAAGAAAATAATTTTTAACTGGATAGGTCATATTGAGGTGAGGCAGAATATAATAAGGAAATGGGTAAAACTTCCTTTGCACAACTAGTATGAAGGGTAAGATTTTGGGTGTTTTAATATAGAATTAAAAGTAAAATTGGTTGGTAAATAATTGGGCAAAAGTTTGAATCGAAAATTTGATTAATATGGAAAAGATTGACTAATAGTTAATAGAAGTAATTACAAGTCATGAAATAATTATGAATCTTTTATAATAAAATGAGCAATTAGATTGAATCGATAATAGACTTATGGAACTAATGTGTAACTAAGGGATAGTTGGTATAATCTAAAATTTTATAAGGTGAAAGTGTAGTAAGTGTATTAGATATTATATAATTAAGATCCTAGCACATGTAGGATGCTTAAAGGGCTAGACTAAGTTCATAAATCTATTATAATAAAATGAATGTAGAAGATGATGAATAATGGGGAATGAATGGGGAAAGGAACGTGGATGCTGTAGGAAGCTTAATAAATTAAGGAAATTGGATGTATCTAGGTAGAGAGTTATGTAGAAAGGACTAATACCATTTATTAATCTAAGGTAATGATAAGAAACGTGTATAAAACCTGCTTTAAAGAATTAAGTACAAATTTAGATCGAGGTGCTAAATAAAATAAAATAAAATAAAAGTTAATAAATTTGGAAGAGAATAAAGGTCAAAGATAACTCATAATGATGAAGTAGAGAAAAAAAAAAAATTTTTAATAAGAAATTCAAGAAATAATGACCTGACGACGGAATTAAATTTTGTGTAGAATAACAGTTTCACGCCATAGATTCATGTACCCAGCATTAAACTCTTTCAGGGATAGGACTTAAATGAGGTTGGGTACACTAAGGAGACATGAATGATAAAAGAAAGATTAAAATGAATCAAACAACTAAAGAACTTGGATAGAACTAGGGGGATGTTAAATAATAGAAAAGCCAATGATGATCAATTAATTTATCTACT
The DNA here is from genome assembly GCF_041381405.1 of Jatropha curcas. NCBI lineage: Eukaryota > Viridiplantae > Streptophyta > Magnoliopsida > Malpighiales > Euphorbiaceae > Jatropha > Jatropha curcas. Next base: position 24,461,317 of record NC_143156.1, read on the forward strand.
GTGAAATACTAGAATAAATAATTAGAAACAAATTGGGAAAGAAGTAAAATTCAGATGTAAGAAATATACATATATATATATATATATATATAAAATGATTATAAAATAAGTAACGAAATAAATAAAGATAAAATAATAATAATAATATAAATATAAATATAAATATAAATATAAATCACTAATGAAAATAACTTTTGGGAAAATTTAAGGTGTGGACCAATCTACTTGAGAGACTAGTAATAGCGAAAGGAATAGTAATGATGGAGATTAGAATATTCTTGGTTTAAGAGGATCATTTAGGGATGAAATATGTAACAGTAGACTGGAACTAGAAGATTTAAGGATTGTCCTCGTGGAGATAGACAATTCATTTTTGTTAAATACCAAAAGGTTTTAGAAAATACAATGAGTGTTGATTTTCAAACTTTATAAAAATATTTTTTATACCACGATTGAGATTGGTTTAAAATAAAAGTAAATGCAAATTTCTATTAAAAGAATTTCAAGGTTTTGTGTGAGTGACATGCCGATGTTTTTAAAAGTTGGAAAGGAAAATTATTTTGAAAGTTTTTAAATAGTCAGTTACCCATAGGATTGTCAATCTAGGCTGTAGTTGTCAACTCATTAGTCGAATTTTGAATAAACAATTAATCTAATAATTTATAACGGTGAAACAATGTATAGTGGAAATATGAATAAATGAGGACTCTTAAATTACTCAAAAATCTTTAGTAGACACATTTGATGAAATGCCTGATATGAGATAATTAGTGTTGTGGACTATTATTATAAATGAACTCATTAAAATGGAAATTTTCTCAAGAATAAGAAATACAAATCAAGAAAACTTAGAAATAGATACATTTAGAATTGAAAGTTTTAGTACTATACCTTTTTAACTGTAGTAAATTGTGACAAATCATAACTAAAGAGATTTGATGTGAAAATTTAAATTTTCTGGTAATTTATGAGATCATAAGAAAAGTATTTAACTCTAGAGGATATTTTGGAGTTCAATGGAAATATGTGGCAATTAATTTCTTCAGGCTTTTCAATAAGTATGACAATTAATAAATTTAAATCCTTACAGAAAAGAGAATAAAAGAAGCTAGTGAAGTGAATCGTAAGGTAATGGATAAAAATTTTGACATGTCAGCGAAAGGAGGAAGGACCAAAACTCAGTCGAGGTCTAGATAATAATACCAGGTGGCAGTGTGCTAACCTGAGAAACTAGAAATGATAAGGTTACATGGATAAATTTAAGGAAATTATAAATACCTTGCTAGACATAAATAAGTAAGGATGAGATAAATAAATTGATACTATATTTTAAAACTTGGATGGAAAAATTTAACGATTAGCTTAAGTATTATAAGGGCTAATTAGGGCCTTGCTATCATTTCATAATTAAGGCATAAATTGAACTTTCATATGGAAACGAATAAATTATTTAGTTGACGCAGAGTTGGGTGAAAGAAATTGAGTTATTGATGTTTTCTTAATTGGTGTGATGTTGAAATTGTAAGAAAGCGTTAGATCGGGACTTAAGAAAATAATAAAGATTAGATTGAAACAATAGTAATCGGATAAGTCGTGAAAAAAAAAAAAAAGGAACTGATAGAGTGAGCTCGAATCACCCTGCGATATTATAAACAATGGGAATTACAAAAAAAAAAAAAAAAATTTCTTAAAATTTTGGATTATAGTAATAGTTTTTCAACTTTGATTAAGCAAATATTTAGTCATAACATATGTAAATTAAATAAATCAAGTTTTATAATAAATAAATTAAATTTCAAATTTGTTTTACATTATATATTTGGATTTCATAAAGGAATGGGTAATAAAATTTAATTTTCAAATGAAATTAAATAATCTTGGGGAACATAGATATATATATTAAGCATTTTATTGAAAAACTCGGTTAATTATAAGATTTTTATTTAAAGAACGATTTTCTAAAGATTCCAATAGCCGAACGATGATAGTATTGAAGATTAATGTAATAAAACTCCTTATAAGCTTCAGCTAGGTGGTACTATGTAGCTTGAACGAAATTTTATTCTAAATATGATAATTGGCTGTAGAAGTACAACCCGAATACCCCACTCACTGCCTTTCCTCGATCTGTATTTTCGCTTTTGAGCTGTCTCCTTGGTAGTGGAAGCAATTTCTTGTGACTTTCAAATTCCCCATGCATCCATTCTTATTCTTTCCCACTAGATTCAATTCGAGGACGAATTGTCTTAAGGGGGGGAGATTGTAATACCCCGAATTCTTATTTTCGAAACTTTTGAATTTTTATTAAATCAAAAATCAGAAATTTTAATCATGTGGACTGCAAGTATAAAATAGCCTCAATTCAAGCCCAAGTTTACGAAGTTGGGCTCAAGCCCAAAACACATTATCGAAATTTATCAAAAAAAAAAAAAAAATGTATATATATATATATATATATATATATATATATATATATATGATTATTAATATTAACATTAAGTAAATTGAAGGAATGTTATAGAACCTAACTAAAATAATCAAAATAAATAAAACCGGACCTAAAAATCAATTTAATTTGTCGAGAACCACACGAAGGATCCGAAAATCGATTGGAAAACTCGAAAAACCAAACGAAATGAGACCAAATCACTGAATCAGACCGAACCGATTCGAATCGAACCGGATCGGCCCACTTTTCTTTTCTTTTTCTTTCTTTTTCTTTTCTTTTCTTTTCTTCCTTCTCCTTCTCCAGTAGCGTGGCCTCCTCCTCCTCCTCCTCCTTCCTCTCCTTCGATCTCCTTCCTCCGGCCACCAAATTCAGCAAATGAATACTCTAAAAATATCTACTCAACGTGAGGAAGAAGATTATAGCTTAGATTTGAACTGAAATTGTGTCTATTTTGAAGGGGAAGAGCTTGAAGTTTTGGACACCTTTTTCCGACAATTCACGCCGTTTCAGGCAAGCCTTGGACACAAGGTGAGTACCAAATGACTCCTCTCTTCTTCCTCTTTCATTTGATGGCCTCCTCGTCGACTGTAATAGCCGGAATCGGAAAACCCAAAATGGGTATCACCGAACCTTTCCGCCCAATTTCCGGCCAACTGGTTCAGACCCACCTTGATTTGAACACATATTAGTGATCCTCTCATCGAAACGAATAAAATGATGTATTGTTTGTCAATTTTGGTGAAGGTTAAATTTTCCGGCCACCGTGCACGATGGCGGCGGCGGCGGTCCGGCGACCGGCCGGCGAGACTCCGGCGAGACTTCAAGGGACAGAATGCTCTCCTCTTCGTGCGGAACACGGAAATGAATTTTGATTTTAAATCGGTACACTCTAAAGCTTAATCCGCAATTTTTGAATAAATTCTGAATTAATTAATTAATGAACTTAATTAAGTATTTAAGTAAATTAAATTAAATATTATTAAATAGATTTTATGAATATTAATTATAACTATAAGGTTGGTACAAAAAAAAAATATATTCCTAGCTAATAATAAATTTTAGGAATTTTATTAACAAATAAATAGTTATAGAACAACTAATTATAATGGATTATGTGAAATATAAGTTTTTGAATTAAAATTCTTATTTAGAATTTTCTTGTTTATTTTAAAGGCTTATAAAATACAAAATGCGAGGACAAAAGCTGGAAGCATGTGGCTAAAAAGGCAGTCCTTTTAAAGGACAATAAAGAACTGTGAGTAGTGTTAGATAACTAGCATCATCCGCCTGCATTCATGCATTCACGGCTAAATGTTATCATGCATTATTTTGTTGAATTGCCATATTATGATGCACTATTCGTTGATATTAAAAATTGTTTGATTACTTGTGCTATGAATATACTGTGCCTTGTTTGTGTGGAATTGGGATGACGTGGACCACCATGGGTTTGTGAGGACGGTCTGTGATATGGATCCTGAATATGATATGATATGGAATTTGACCGTCGGCCGGGAAAATGGGAGATCGGCGCCCCCATGTGCACCTGATGATATGGATTATATGGAAAATCACAGGATGGCTTCTTGTTGTTGCGCACCTGATAATCTAGATTTGATTGTAGCCCGCAGGGTGGCCTCCTGTTGTGAGCACTTGATGATCTAGATTGGATGGAGACCACCGGGTTGCCTCCTGTTGGTATGGAAAAGAAAAGAGAGAATGGAAAAAAACAATGAGAGGACTGGTCAGTGAGGATTAGACCAGTTGGCCGTATGGGGGATCGGCTCCCTGGTGCACATGTATGAGAGGGCGAGCCATGTGTGAGGACGGCTCGCTGGGGATTCAGGTGGTGCCATTGACTAATTTCCACGTGATGTGATTATATGAAGGTGATAATAATTGTGATTGCTGTTGTATTGCCATTTGTGTGACAAACTGCATGATCATATAACTAAACGAGTGACCAAATTAAAATATTTTAGCATTTGTGTGATTGTATGGGGTGAGAGGGTTATCTAACCCTACTCATTGAGTTTGGCGCTCATCCCTGCCTACTATTTTTTTTCCAGGTAATAGAAAGAAGGGAAAGCCCTATGGAGTTGAAACACGTATTATAGAAGATTGTTAATGATAGAAATAACGATGTGAATGTAAAGGTAGAGTTCCGCAATTGTATTCCAGTTGGGTTGTAAATAAATAGTAAAAGTCCATATTAAATATATGAACTGCATTTTGGATGCATATGTATAAAATGTTAATGGGCCTGAATCCATAATTATGAATAGAAAGTGAGATTTAAATAAGTTAGGCTTACTACGGGCTTCGGGGGCCTTAAGCCCACCCAGGTCCTAGTGCCGGTCCGGTCCATGGAAATGGGTCGTGACACCGTCTCATTTTATTTGCACGGTTTTTTTATTAAAAATTTAATTGATAAAAATTATTTTGCCCTTTTTTACCTTAACTCATTAAGATATTTATAAAAGTCCTATATTTAATGAACAGTCATAAAAGTTATTACGAGAAAAACAATTATTTACATATCTAAATTTAGAAACCTTGTAAACATTTTGAGACATTTAAAAAGGAATAACAAGCAAATAAAATGAGACAGATAGAGTAACTCCTTTCATATTTAAAAAAAAAAAAAAAAGATATGAAATAAAAAATAAATACTTGATTTTTTTAATCTATTCTATATGTAATAAGTCATGAGTGTATATATAATTGTTCATAATTAAATCTTTCATCCTAAAGATGAAAAAAAAAATGTATCAGTGGAGAAAGTTTCACTCCTCCATTATAGTTTCATAATATATGTTCATATGATAAGATTTTCCTTTTCTAGAGGGGTACTCTTTTTTTTTTTTTTTTTTAAACCACCGGTATTCGGATCCTATTACTAAAAACCGTTTAATCAAGTTCAGGGTTTAGTCACAGTTAAGGCTCATCGCCTCTTCCTATAGATGCATTTTATGAAGATCGAACCCAAGAGCTCTTCCCACATGTCCAGCCTGCATTACCAATTGAGCTACAACTTGTAAGTACAGAGGGGCACTTTTTCGTCTAAAGTCTAACTTAAGGTGTCATGGTCACCATTTTGAAGCCTCTGTCTGAAACGCATGTGTTATTCAATTTCATTCCTAAAATTTGTCACTTCCAATGGTTTGGGCAACTTTCAACCTGATATCTTTCTCCATAAAGATTTATATCCTGAATTAGGAGTCAAACATATGATCTATGACTTATAAAATCCAGAAATATTGACTTCGAGCCATTTCATGTCGGAGTCTTATGAGCAGAATTTCAAAGGGATATCCTTTAATCTAAACATGCTTATAATTAGTTTAGCTTTTAAACTAATATCTTTTGCCTGTAAGATGGCCAGCTTAGGTAACTACTTCTATATGCAAACCTAGAACATCATGGTTAGGGTTGTAAATGAACTGAGTTGTCCTAAGTCAAGTTGAAATTTTATATTTAGCTCGAATTTGACTCGACAAAGATATACTTAAAAATAGCTAAGTTCAAACTTGACCCAATACCATACATAAGCAAAGTTTAATCTCGAGTTCAAAATTTATCAAATCAAAATGACATCATTTTAATGTCAATTTAATTAATCTTAGGTTATTGAGCAAGCTAACGAGATAGCATGTGAGCTCGGTTCGACCAAATTGGCTTGCAAGCTAAATGAGTCAAGCTCAAGCTTGAGCTTGTCTCATTTATTTAACAAATTTGACAACTCAATTTAATAAATTGATTGAATGAATTCGAGTGAGCTTTTATCAAATCGGCTCTCAAACAACTCACGAATTATTCAACTCATTTTACAGCCTTAATCATGGCCACCATGAGAACTTGTCTCATCATTTTGATGCTTTATTCTGAGATATTTATTAAATATGTTGATTAAAGATCATTTTTTAAGGTGAATTTTCAATATTTTAATCGTAAATATTATCAACCAATTAAACATTAATCCAATTTTTTTAATAGCATCTAGAACTATGTTACAGTAATCCAATTCTTTTAATAGCATCTAAAACTATGTTTTCTGTAAAATAATTTTGAACGTAATGTCAAAAAGATCCAATTAGCTCTTCGGGAATGGAATTAAACAAAACAAAAATAACATTGCTTAAAGGAAGAGGAGTTCTGCTAACTCCATATGAATGATACCCTTTCCCTTACTTTGAAAAACATAGTTAGATTCATCTTATGCCAACCAAATTTGTAGGATTGGCCGCAATGTCTTAGCCTCCAATTAGTCACTTTTTCACTCCCTCCATAATAATAGGCTAATTTTTCTTTTTCACCCATACCATAATCTGGGCAATTTCCTTTTTTAAAACTACTATATATTTAATACTAGTTTCTTATTATATTTTTTTTAAGAAAAAATCAAACTAGAAATTTCGTTAAGTAGAAACTGTATACAGATATAGAATGCAGATCAATAAATTTTTATATTTTTGTATAGAAAGTCTAATAATAAATCACTTATACAAAGAATAAAAAAATATAATCTTAATTTGAAGTATGTGATTGAGTTGAGAAAGCATAACATTTGTTCCATAGGCGATCGTTTGCTCTACTTAATGGCTATTCATGGCCACTGTTCGACTCTATGATCTTTGTACAAGTCCGATCTAATTACCTTCAAATGTTTTCCTTCTATCAGATATGAGATCTGCACTTCTTTCTGCATAACTATTCAAATAATAAAATATACTAAATAAAATCATCATAAAAGTAATAACAATAACTCAGAACTAGATCTGAGAACAAAATCTCAATATATGAATAATAATAAATATTAATATTTGGGCAACAATAACTCAAATTTATATTTGTATATAGATATGAGGATTATTTGTATAAAAAACAAATAAAAAGGGGAAAGGGTGACCACCGGTGAGAGCTAATTGGTGGCCGCTTGTAGAGGAAAGAAAGAGAGGTTTTAGGTTTTAGGTTTTGAGAGATGGAATCGAAAATATACTTATTAAACCCTTGTGCCCCTATTTAATTTGCATTGTTATTAAGTAAATAATATTAAATGTGATATTGAAAAACCACATCACATATTAATGTTCTTTATAATATATATATATATATATATATATATATATATATATATATATATATATATATATATATATATAGTTTCCAAAGCCTAAATGCTTATATGACAACATATTAGAATATGAAAGTGATGATGTGACATTTCATTTTTCATTATAATTAATTTTTTTCATAAAAATTAAATTTTTTATTAAATAATGGAGTTACAAACTAATAAATATAATAAAATATTTCATTATAATTAATAATTTTTTGCATTTAATAAATATTAAGTTTTTTATTAAATAGTTTTTCTTCTATTAAAAAAATGAATGGAGTTAGAGTCATAGTTAATAAAAATTAATTAAATAATATAGTTACATTAATAAATAGAATCAAAATTAATATTTAATTCACTAAAATTTGTTTCATTAAAATAGAATATTCTCATACCTCATCTAAATTTGAATATATAAAAATTTCAAAGAAAAAAATAAATAAGTAACTAAATATATCAGTTGAATTACAATAATTTACTTATAATAATAATTATGCTAATTAATATTTCAGTTCATTAATTGAGAATTTTAAAAAGAGCGTATAATTATACTTTTTATCATTTAATCAAAATTACATAAATAAACTATTTAAATTAAAGCAACACTAATATAAATTACAATAATTCTATTAAAAATTAAATTCAGTTTAACTAAAAAAGTTGAAAATTAGACAATCTGCTACATGACTAGTTTTTTACATGTTTTAGAATGGTAGTAGCCAACTAGCAATAATAATAGTCTTTAATTTCTAAATGACAATTTAATATTAAATTTTTAGAATTTCTAACATAATAAAGAGAGACGTTGAATATTAAATAAGGGTATTATAGAAACACTATATTTTAATCGGTGTAAAAAGACCTTTAGACATTATTATGGGACAAAGGGAGTATATGTAGGCTTGGCCATATTACTGTTTCGGGAACTGGAACCATCGGTTCGAACCGGCCTGGAACCGTAACCGGAACCGGTGAGAACCGGAACCAGGACGAACCGAAACTGGAAAAATCCGGTTCGGTTCCGGTTCCAGCAAATAAAGAACCGGAACCGGCGGTTCCAGAGAACCGGTCGAAACCGGACTGGAACCGCCGGTTCTCCGTCCGGTTAGAACCGTCGGTTCGAACCGGTTCGAACCAGCGGTTCTAGCCGTTGTAACTGTCAGATTTTTGCAGTTTTTTTTTTTTTTAAATTTGTTGTGAAATGTCTTAATTACCCCTCCCAACAGCCATAAACGGTTACATAACGGCTAGTTTTAAGAGTATTTTTGGAAAAATGAATTTTTGGATTTATTATAAATACTTTATTTGATTTACAAATTCATTACAAAAAAATCTCAACTCTCTCTACTTACTCTCTCTACAATATACTACACTCTCTACTTACTCTCTCTACAATATACTACACTCTACTCTATATTATTCATTTATTCTTCTCTACTCCACAATCTCTCTTATTAAGTAATTATTCTCTCTAATTTTTTTTATTCAATTTTCCAAATTATATTTTATTATCATATAATGGCAAGTGGAGGAAACTCAAATTCGGGTAAGGGCAAGGGAAAAATTGGAGAATTATCTATCCCTACAAACGACATCTATGATATGATTCCCGACCAATTTAATTTTGAGGGTTTTCCAAATGAAAATTTGGATATTCCAACTCAAGAATCCGAATTTAATGAGCAATTTCAAGAAGATGAAGAGCAAGAACAAAAGCAACGAGCAAAAATTGTTACAAGAGCAAGACAAAGTTCCGACATATTCTCCATTCATTTCACAAAAAAATTCAAAGGTGAGAAAATGTACGATGTAATTTGCAATTATTGTGGAAAATCTTATAAATTTAAACAAGCGGGCGGCTATGGATCATTTTGGAAGCATTTGGAGACAAAACATCCAACAAAAATAGGAGTTGATCGGTCTCAACAACAAATTTCCGGGTATGCTTCTAACCTTTCTTTATTTAAATATTCTGAAAAAATACAAAAAGAAGAATTAGCAAAAATGATTTCTATGGAACATTTATCTTTTAGTTTTGGTGAAAAAGTAGGTTTTAATAATTATTGTCAAAAAGCTTTAAATCCTTGTGCTAAAAGAGTACTAAGAAATACTGTAAAACGAACTATTATTTCTTTATATAATAAAGGAAAAAAAGAGTTAGAGCTTTTATTTTCTCAATTGAAAATTCGTGTTTCAATTTGTTGTGATGTTTGGAGTGATCATTGGCAAATGCATTCTTATATGGGTATTACATGTCATTGGATTGATGATGATTGGAAAATTCAAAAAAGAATTATTGGTTTTCGTGTTTTTGATGATAAACATACTGCAAATAATATTTATAGAGTAATTGTTTCAATTTTAGATGAATATAGGTTGACAAAAAAATTTTTTTCAATTTCATTTGATAATGCTTCTGCAAATACTAGATCAATTATTGAACTTAAAAAAATTTGTGAACCAAATATTGGTGGTAAATTTTTTCATATAAGATGTGCATGCCATGTTTTATATTTACGTGTACAAGATGGTTTAAAAATTCTTGATTCTTTTATTTCTCCAATTAAAAAAGCTATTTCATATTTATGGACACATCCCCAAGTGATGAAAAGTTGGGCTAAATTTTGTAAAGAAAATAATAAAAGACCAAAACGTTTTCCAAAGGATGTCCCAACTCATTGGAATTCAACATATGAATTACTAAACGAGTCTTTTTCTTATAAAGAATTATTATGTTTTTTTTGTTACTAATAATATTGAGGATATTAATTTATATCCACAAAATTGGGAGATTTGTGCAAAAAATTTAGATATTTTAAAAATTTTTAATGATGCTACCTATAAATTTAGTGGGGTTTATTATCTCACGTCTAATTTATTTTTACCTATGTGTATTAATATTGTTACTGCACTCCAAGAATTTCAAAATGATGATTTATTAAAAGATTGTATTTTTTCAATGAAAAAAATGGTTATCTTATTTTAAAAATATATCACCTCTTTATCTTGTTGCTATTGTATTTGATCCTAGATGTAGAATGGATGTTTTATGTGATTATTTGACTATTTATTATGATGTATTAAATCTTGATGTAGAAGATAATGTTAATATAAATGTAGTAATGCATGAAGTTAAACAAAATATTATGCAATTATATAATGAATTTGTTCAAGTTTCTAGTTCATCTACTTCTATTTCTACTTCTTCTCAATCTAATATTCCACAATTTTCAACACAAAGGGTAAGTGGTGTTAGTGTTGCTCAACAAGTTTTATTGCAAAGACAAAAAAGAACAAGGGAATCCAGTTCTATTTCTGAATTTGATAATTATCTAACAACTTCTTTTGAGTTTGGTGATGATTATGCAGATGCAGATTTTCCAATTTTAGATTGGTGGAGTCATCACGCAAATACTTTTCCAATTCTTTCTTTACTTGCAAAACAAATTTTAGCAGCTCCGGTCTCCACTGTTGCGGTTGAACAAGCTTTTAGTCAAGGAGGTAACATACTTGATGAAACACGATCTCGTATGATACCCGATTCATTAGAAGCACAAGTGTGCGTGGATGATTGGACCAAAGCCGAACTAAGAGCCCAAGAAAATCCAAAAGAAAATGAAGATTTATTTGATTTATACGATGGGTCCTCAACGGGAACATCAACCGGTGGTGCAAATAACGATTAAGGTAAAAGGGGTGAAATTGATATAAGGTAAGTAAGAACTACGTGGGCTTTGATTTCTCTAAACCCCAAGAGGATACGTAGGCAACTTAATTTTTTTTTTAAACAAAAAAAAATTAAGTTCAAGCCCTTTTTTTTTTTTTTAAATTATGTTCAAACTTAAAAAAAAAAAAATTCAGTTCAAATTTTTTTTTTAAAAAATCATTATGTTCAACACTCAACAATTCAAGTCTTAAAAAAAATAAATTTAATTGAAGTATTTTTTAATTTTTTAGGTGTATTTTTTAATTTTTTATGTTCAAATAATTTTTTTTTAAACCGGTCTTCAAAATTTAAAATTTTTTAGGTGTATTTTTTAATTTTTTATGTTCAAATAATTTTTTTTTTAACCGGTCTTCATATTTTAAAATTTTTTAACTGTATTTTTTAATTTTTTATGTTCACATAATTTTTTTTTTAAATCGGTATTCAAAATTTAAAATTTAAAATTATGCGATTCGCCGAAAAATCAATCGGAACCGTCGGTTTATTAATCGGATCGGAACCGGAACCGAAACCGGAACCAGACGGTTCCAAACCGGAACCAGAACTGGACCATTTCGGTTCGGTTCCGGTTCCAGCTTTTCTGGAATCGGAACCGCCGGTTCCGGAACCGTGGCCATGCTTAAGTATATGACATGAGAAGTATACTTCATAACAATTTTTTTTTTTTTTGCTCTTTTCTTTTTCCTATATTCTTTAGCCATGTTTTCTTCTCATGAAATATTCTATAAAGCATTTAATAATAGTGAAATATTTTATGGAGACATTTAACTATAATAAAAATTGGGAAAATTACCTTCTAAAAAAAATTGGAAAATTTACTATTTCATCTCTAAAAAATATTTAAATTAACCGGTGTATTCTTATAATCTGAAAACATATTAATATATTCTTAATTTTTATTTTTGTCATACCATTTGACCTTTCCGTTCATATTTTATACTTTTCCGTTAAATTCTGAGCTAAAAGATAAAAATACCCTTAATTAACAAACAAATAATACTGCTCATACTCAAAAATTATATCATGTTCGAAGATGTCTGAGATTATCATGTTCTAAGTTGAACTTGAGAATTTTCTTTATTTTAGAAAAAATAATAGAAAAATTAAAGAAAATGAAGAACCATACGTTGTAAAGGACACGGGCGAGGAGAGGAATCAATTTGAGGTGAGCGGTGGTGGAGGTGGCAGTTGTGATGGGAGATGAGCTGGTAAGGTGGCGGTGCTGGTGGTGATGGGAATAGAGATTGTCTCTTAAGAGGAAGGTAAATAGAAAAAAGGAATTTTTATTTTTTATGGGTATTTAGGCATAAAAGTTTTATCTGGAAGGACCAGCTTAATTTCACGTGTGGAACTTGAGCTATACATCCTATTACATTAACCTTTCTAAAATTCAATTTGTTATGTAAAATTATATAAACTGTCATCAGTGTTACATAAAAAGTAATCTATTAAATTTTTCGTTTAGGAGTGGATGGAAAGCTGACGTGTACATCATTAAAATATTTAAAATGAAAAACTTGCCACTTCAACCTTATTAATCAGCTTTATAAGGTTCTCTCTCCGGCCTATGTACTAATTCTCTACTCGTTGCAATATGTGTGTTGCCCTATTGTTCTTTTTTTTTTTTCTTTTATCTTTGTACTTCCAATCTGAACAATAAATGAGGCTACAAAACACAACCACAAAATCAATTTAATCACGCACCACTATGCTTTTATGAACTGGACTGCTCTTTTATGAATTATGCTAAATTTTAGAGGGTCAAAAGATATAATATTTTGTGTGTGTATATGTCATGATCCATTACCTTGGAGCAGACCGACATTAGAATCTAGGTAGATTTAAAGCCACCAAAACTCATAGTAAACTAAAAATATACCAAACAAACTTTTTTGTTCAATAAAAATAGTCTCATGCCCAACATCATCAACATTTAATATATTATAAATCTTGGATTCACTTTGCCCCAATTCATCATAGTATATATAAATATACGCTATTCCAAGAGAAATCACAAAGCAATTTGAATAAATTATGGGGTTTTTAATTTATGGTGGATTAAGTGTCAGTGAGAATTTAGTGCAAGGCTTTGGATGAAGAACATGAGAGCGTGAAAGAACTGGGATGTTCTTCTGGTTTTCACACTTGCCAATATATATAACACAAACTTTCAAGGCATAAAAAGCATAGTGCCTAAGTAGTTCAATCGCATAAAAAGAACCACTGATTTTATTCTCAATTGAACCATCTAAGATTTAAAAATATATATTCTTATTTTTAAATCCCAAAACCCACAAATCATGAAAAACGAAAAAGAGTAATTACAAATTTTCAGAAAAGAAAAGAGCAATTACAAGAGAAAGAATTAGAAACATAAATTGAAAATAATTAAAAAAAAGAGATATATCAAAAGTAGAAGTGAAAAATTTTTTAAATGAAAAAAGGAAAAGCTTTCATTTGTTCATTTATTTAATACAAAAATTATACGTATCTATTGAAGGTTTTGAAGTAAAGAGGATAGTGACTCAGGCAATTCTTGTGCTCTTCGCTTCTTTTTCTTTTTGATTTAAAGACCCTAATTTCTCCAAATAAAAACAAAATCTGTAGGTGAGTTCTTCACGAGATGAGTTCAAATTTTGTTGCATGCTAGGGTAAAAAATAAATTATTTTCTTGAAAAAAAAAGAGTGAGAAAAAGAGAAAAAATAATACTGCAATAAAGTAAAGATCTGTTTATAGAGAGATAAAAAAAAAAAAAATTCAGAATAAAGTTGGAGACCACTACAATTTCTATTTGGTGGAGGTTCCCGTTGGGATTATAACTGATCCCGAGTGGGGCCCGCGGAAAAATACCGGTAGTAAAAATAAAATTAAAATTACTATTACCACATATACCTTCAATAATTTCGTATTGGATATTGACGATCGAATCCACCAGAAATAATAACTACGGTAAAAATTAAATAATTACCGTAAATCTCAGATGAAAAATAAGAACACCGAGATTTACGTGGTTCACCCTTCAACTGTTATGGGCTACGTCCACGGGACAAAAACTCCGAATAATTCTTCCACTAAAAATAATAGGTACAAAAGAGAATACAAAAATTGTGGTACTCTAAGTGTTTCCAAAAAACATCCCAAAAATTACAATCCTCACTATTTTCTCTCTTTCCCAATTTTATGAACCCGTTCCTAAAATTTTCTATACACTCTATGTATTTCTATTCTTTTGTTTTTTTGTACATTGAAGAGGGATTCGCTACCTCTATTTATAGGAGAGGTTATGAGAGAGCCGTGTGTAAATCATTCACGGCTCTCCATCTTTGTCAAAATTTCATGCCAAATTTTCTTTCCTTTTTCTTTTCTTCTCCGCAACCTCCTTTGAACAACAAAAAAAACGTGCCCTTTTTTTTTCTTTGTTCAAACTTGTGTGGGTCCACAACACCACACATCTTCTTCTCTCTTTTTTTTTCTTTCAAACTTATGTGTGTCCCACATGTTGGAGGGACCCCACAACAATTCTCCCCCTCCCGACTACACGGTGGGACTCTCCATTCCTGCTGCTTTGACACACAGTTTGAATTTCTTCTTCAGAACGACCTTTGTCAATATATCTGCAGCATTTCTGTCTGTGTGGATTTTCCGCAACTGGAACTGCTTCTCTTCAATGGCAAGTCTATGCCAATGATATCTTACATCAATGTGCTTCGTTCGTGCATGATACATAGTATTTTTGCTCAAGTCTAACGCACTTTGACTATCACAATAAACTATATATTCTTCCTGCTGCACGCCCAATTCTTGAAAGAATTGCTTTAACCAAAGCATTTCCTTTCCTGCTTCCGTTGCTGCAACGTACTCTGCTTCAGTCGTTGATAACGAAACACATTTTTGTAATCTTGACTGCCATGAAATAGCTTCCCCGAGAATGTAAATAGGTATCCTGATGTAGATTTCCTTTCATCAAGATCATAGGCCATATCTGCATCTGTGTAACCAACAAGTGCAGCCTTTTCACCTCCAAAAGTTAAACATAACTTTGAAGTTCCTCTCAGGTATCTGAAAATTCACTTTACTGCTTCCCAATATGTCTTTTGGGGATTTGACAAAAATCGACTCACAACGCCAACTGCATGAGCGATATCTGGTCTCATACACACCATTGTGTACATTAAACTTCCGACCGCTGAAGAATATGGAACATTTGACATATCTCCTTTTTCTTTCTCTGTTGATAGGTAGGATTTCTTACTCAACTTAAAATGAGGGGCAAGCGGAGTGCTAATTGGTTTAGCATTCTTCATATTGAACCTCTCTAAAACTCATTCAATATATTTTCCTGCGATAACCATAATATGCAGGACTTTTTGTCTCGAATAATCTCCATTCCGAGAATTCGCCTTGCCGATCCCAAATCCTTCATGTCAAATGCTTTTGACAAATTACTCTTTAACTTGCTAATCATATGTGCATCTGGTCCAACAATTAGCATATCATCAACATATAAGAGAAGGATGATAAATTTACCATCAGGGAATTTCCGGACATATACACAAGGATCTGCATCTGTCCTTTTGTAACCTTGATTCACCATGAAAGAATCAAACTTTTTATACCATTGTCGCAGGGCTTGTTTCAACCCGTACAAGCTTTTCTTTAAGCGACAAACCATGTCCTCTTTTCCCTTGACCTTGAATCCTTCTGGTTGTTCCATATAGATTTCTTCTTCTAGATCCCCATGCAAGAATGCGGTCTTTACATCAAGCTGCTCCAACTCAAGATTCAAACTGGCTACTAGACCTAGCACAACTCAAATAGAACTCATTTTCACAACTGGTGAAAAAATCTCATCAAAGTCAATACCTTTCTTTTGAGTAAAGCCTTTGACGACCAATCGAGCTTTGTATCTCACTAGATTGCCATCATCTTTCTTCAGTTTGTACACCCATTTGTTCTTGAGTGTTCTCTTCCCTTTTGGAAGTTTCACCAACTCATACGTGTTATTCTTTTTCAAAGAATTCATCTCTTCTTGCATGGCCTTTGTTTAGCAATCTCGGCCTTTGCAAGATTTCACATCTTGGAAGCTCTCTGGCTCCCCCTCATCAGTAATCAAAATGTAATCCGAACTAGGGTACCTTGTAGATGTTTGGCGCTCTCTGGTTGACCTTCTTAACTGAGGTTCAACTCCTTCTGGTGTAATGGGGTTCTCTGGCTCCCCCTGCTCAACACCCTCTGCATCACTTTATCATCCACAATTGTCTCTTGATCCCCTACGACTGGTTCTTCTTCTTCTTCTCGTTCTGATTCTGGCATTCCTCCTCCTATGGCATCATCTGTAGGAATGCTTCCTGGTGTAATATCAACAACACCATCACTTGTGGATTCTTCACAAGTTGTATCTGCCACGATCTCATTCTCGTGGAATACTACATCTCGGCTCCGGACAACTTTCTTTTTCACTGGGTCCCACAACCTATAGCCAAACTCTTCGTCTCCAAAACCGACAAAAGTGTAAGGAACTGTCTTGTCATCAAGCTTTGATCTCTGCTCCTTCGGAACATGCATAAATGCCTTGCAGCTAAATACCCTCAAGTGAGAGTATGAAATATTTCTACCTGTCCAGACCTTCTCCGGGATATCAAAATCCAAAGGTGCTGAAGGTAGTAGGTTGATTAGGTAGACAGCAGTATTGATAGCTTCTCCCCAAAATGGCTTAGGTAAGTTGGCCATTTTGAGCATGGATCTGACTCTTTCAATAATGGTGCGATTCATTCGTTCAGCAACGCCGTTGTGTTGAGGCGTACCAAGGACTGTCTTTTCATGCCTGATACCATGCTGACTACAATACTCTCTAAACTCCTTAGAGAGATATTCAACACCATTATCCGTGCGCAAACACTTCAATGCAACTCCAGTCTCCCTTTCCATCATCGCATGGAATTGCTGAAAGTGCTTGAATACTTGGTCTTTTGTGCACAACAAATATATCCATGTTTTTTGTGAGAAATCATCAATGAAGGTAATAAAATATCTACTTCCTCCAAGTGATTCTACCTCTATGGGACCACATACGTCAGAGTGTACCAACTCCAACTTGTTGTCTCTCCGTCTAGAGCTTTTCAAAAATGAGACATGATGTTGCTTCCCAAATAAACAATAATCACAAGGGTTTATTTTACCTTTGGCTAATAGTATGAGGGACTTCTTAGCCAACATATTCAACCCTTTCTCACTAACGTGCGCCAGTTGCCTATGCCACAAATTTGGTGAAGCATCATCTGCAACTGTATTCAGTTGTCCCGCATATATTATTGCATGTGTCTTGTACAGTGAGCAACATAATTTTCCTCTCGCCACCACCAAAGACCCTTTGGTGAGTTTCCAATTACCGTCACCTGTATGATGGTGATAGCCTTCCTTGTCCAGTACACTCACAGACAACAGGTTCAACCGAAGATCGGGAATATGTCTCACATTTTTAAGTGTTAATGTGCACCCGATACTTGTTTTTATGCAAATATCATCAATTCCCACCACTTGCGAGACACTATTATTTCCCATTTTAATAGTGCCAAAGTCTCCTGCTTTATAAGTGGAAAAATATTCCCTTTTTGGAACACAGTGGTATGAAGCACCGGAGTCTACTATCCATTCGGTATCTGCATCTCCAACATGACAACAATCTGCATCATGAGTGACTAAAGTCACCTCACCATCTTCTCCTGAGACTGTAGCAGATGTATTTCTGTCATTCTCCTGTCTTCGGTTTGCATTATCATGTTTGAGTAAACGACAATTTCTTTTGAGATGACCCTCTTTACCGCAATGGTAACACTTTCTCATCTCTCTGAACTTGGATCTACCACCTGATTTTTCATCCCTTGGACCTCTACTCTTGCTCCGACCCCTATTCTCTGTGACAAGGGCTTGTGAACTAGTACTAGCAACATCTCTTCTTCTTAGCTCTTCATTGAGTAGTCTATTCTTTACCATAGACATTGTTACCACACCATTTGGAGCTGAGTTACTCAATGACACCAGAAGAGTATCCCAACTATCCGGTAGAGATCCCAACAGTAGGCATGCTTGCATCTTGTCTTCTAAGGACATACCGCTAACTGCTAACTCAGTTACGAGTCCTTCAAAATCGTTTAGATGTTGTGTAATTGATCGTCCCTTTGACAGCTTCAAGTTCATGACTTTACGCATCATGAAGACTTTTCCTTAAGCATTCGTAGCCTCGTACATATTCTCTAATTTCTTCCAGAGAACTTAATGATCTTTTTCATTTCTCACGTGATTGTACAGGCTAGCATCTATCCATTGGCGTATTGTACCCAATGTCTGCTTTTTTAATTTCTCCCACTGTCTTTGTTTCATTTCTTCTGGCTTTGCACTGTCACCTTCAATTGGATCGTACAGATCTTTGCAATTGAGGTAATCCTCCATTCTGGATTTCTACATTGAGTAATTCGAATTTGTCAATTTGATCATTGCCCCGTCGTTTGCCATGTCGAATTCTGAATCTGACAAAAAATTTACTATTCACGAAATTCACTATTCACGTGAATAGTAACTTTGTAGAAATTGACAGACTTTACCAACCAAAGGCTCTGATACCAGTTGTTGGGATTATAACTGATCCCGAGTGGGGCTCGCGAAAAAATACCGGTGGTAAAAGTAAAATTAAAATTACTAATACCACATATACCTCCAATAATTTTGTATTGGATATTGACGATCGAATCCACCAGAAATAATAACTACGGTAAAAATTAAATAATTACCGTAAATACCAGATGAAAAATAAGAACACCGAGATTTACGTGGTTCACCCTTCAACTATTATGCGCTACGTCCACGGGACAAAAACTCCAAATAATTCTTCCACTAAAAATAGTAGGTACAAAAGAGAATACAAAAATAGTGGTACTCTAAGTGTTTCTCAAAAAACACCCCAAAAATTACAATCCTCATTATTTTCTCTCTTTCCCAATTTTAGGAACCCTTTCCTAAAATTTTCTATACACTCTATGTATTTCTATTCTTTTGTTTTTTGTACATTGAAGAGGGATTCGCTACCTCTATTTATAGGAGAGGTTACGAGAGAGCCGTGTGTAACTCATTCACGGCTCTCCATCTTTGTCAAAATTTCATGCCAATTTTTCTTTCCTTTTTCTTTTCTTCTCTGCAGCATCCTTTGAACAACAAAAAAAACGTGCCTTTTTTTTTTCTTTGTTTAAACTTGGGTGGATCCACAACACCACACATCTCCTTTTCTCTCTTTTTTTTTTTCAAACTTGTGTGGGTCCAGAACACCACACATGTCGGAGGGACCCCACAGTTCCGGCAGTAACGACTGAGGTAGCCATCAAACAATGGAAGAAAAAAATAACAAGGAGAGAGAAAATCAAAGTTGATAATTGAGGTGAAAAATTTTTTATTTTAAATGTTTAATTATGTAGTCTGTCACCACTCCATCCAGTCTTTAACCGAAAATTTAACAAGTTGGCTTTTATGTAATATTAATTGAAGTTTATATACTTGTACGTAATAAATTAAATTTTAGGGACGTCAATATAATAAGATCAATAATTCAGATAAAATGACCAAATAATTTAATAAAAGCAAAAATTAGATATATATTAATGTATTTTCTAAAATATAAGGATATAAGCAAATTATTTTCAATATTTTATAGGGATATTATATATTGGTTGAAGTAAATTCTGTTAAAGCAAGTGCAGACAAAGTAGTTTGTTGCGAGTTCTCATCAGATGGAAAATTACTTGCCAGTGGTGGACATGATAAAAAGGTGGCATTGTGGGATACAGAAAGAGAAAATTTAAAGTCGAAGACCATCCTTGAAGAACATTCATCACTGATTACAGATGTTCGTTTTAGTCCAAGTATGCCACAGCTCGCAACATCTTCATTCGATAAAACTGTCAAGGTCTGGGGTACAAATGATCCCAATAACTCAATTTGCACATTTACAAATGGATCGAATGCACAGTTGTTAACTCAATATCACAAATATTGTGATAATAATATATCCATGCATTTATATGACTCTGATATTATAATTTTTTAAATTATTAAGAAATAAAAATTATAGATTTAGAAGTATTTTTCCTTCTCATTATTTGCAAGTATTAATGATAATTATATAATTATTATAAACACTAAACCTTCTTAAATAAAATAATAATTGAATAAATTAAGTTATAGCAAATTTATTAATATGGATGTTTAGGTCTTTCTATTAATTCTTTATTCTATTGATTCTATTATTTTTAGCGACTAAAAACATGAATATAATCTAGAATAAGAATTTAATTCCCCATTTCATCCCTCCTTCCCAACTAAAGGTGACCTTACTTTTAAGATTCCATGCTTAAAAAGCATTAGCAAACAAAAATTTTAAGAAAGCACCACCATCTATTCTATTATTGACCCAGTTTCTCCTCTCTCGCTTAGCTTAGCTTCAAATGGCAAAAAACCCATTCGTATTTCCCTCTACGTTTTCCAATTCTCAATCATCAATTCCATCTTCTTCTTCTTCTCCGTCACCATCTTTTAATTCATACTCTTCATATCCATCTTCTCCAAGTCTGAATTCCCCTTTTCATCCTTCTCATCAAAGTCTTCCCTTACCGCCTTCCCAAACTTCTTCAAGCCATTTCAGCTTGCCTTCTAAGGATGTTGTCGGACCTTGCGCCACTTGCAAAATCCTTCGCCGGCAATGCACCGACAAGTGTTATTTAGCTTCCTATTTTCCTTCAACTACTGAACCGCATAATTTCACTGTCGTTGATAGTCGCTTCGGACTCAGCGATGTCCACGAGTTCCTGCAGGTATGATTTTAAATTGCTCCTTAATTAGAAAACAGTTATATACCAAATTGAGTTCATCATTATCTATTTCTTGGTGTGTCTATTGGGACGGAATTATCATAATTTGAGCCCGATGCTGGCTAGATTCCATTGCAATGAATTTGTAAAATCTTGTACAATTGATTTAGAATTTTACATTTTCTAGTTGGTATGATTGACTTTAGTTCTATGAAGTTGAAAAGTTACACCAAATTTCATTTTTTATAAATGAATTCTACGTCTTCGAGTCATTTAACCAATTATGGGTAGTGTGGCTTTGGAAAAATTCAAAGCTATACCTCAATGAAGCTATACCTCAATGAAGTTCAAATAAAATTTTGTTAATTTTATTAATATCAGATTGAATTTAGGAATCGTAATGAAAATAAATTGCGAGTTCAGGTAGTACTTGACACAATTAGTCCACTCTAGAATTAGTCTTTTTCAGAATGAGATTAAATTTGCACATCATGAGTTAAAGAAAAAGTGTTAACATGAGTTTGATCACAATGTTGTCTATTTTGCAGCTCAACCGCAATTCTTCATCTTACGTTCCACTATTATTGTTGTTGAGAGACACAAGTAAAGATGGAAATCAGCTCCAGGCAAACCCCAGCAACGGTAGCAATATTGTTCCATATCGAACTAATGTTAATATTAATGGCAAACCCATGCTTGCCAATTCTGAAAACTCAAAAGCTCATTCATACAGTAGCTCTTCAAAGCCTCTAAATATGTTTGGAACTAACGACACAGGCACTCTTACATCTCCAGCAAAACAGTTAGGGGATAATAATAATCTCGACTTGCAGGCTGATATGGTGGGTCTAAATATGCCTGTGGGTAATGTTGATCGAAGTGATAAAGTTGCTCGTAAACATGATATTAATCGGTTGTTTACATTCGTTGAAGTAAATTCTGCTAGAGCAAGTGCAGGCAAAGTTGTTTGTTGCGACTTCTCATCAGATGGAAAATTGCTTGCCAGTGGTGGACATGATAAAAAGGTGGTATTGTGGGATACAGAAAGAGAAAAGCTAAAGCCGAAGACCATCCTTAAAGAACATTCATCACTGATTACAGATGTTCGTTTTAGTCCAATTATGCCACAGCTCGCAACATCTTCATTCGATAAAACTGTCAAGGTCTGGGATACAAATGATCCCAATAACTCAATATGCACATTTACAGGACATTCTACTTCTATCATGTCAATAGATTTCCACCCATTTAAGGATGATCTTATTTGCTCTTGCGATGCAGATTGTGAACTGCGTTACTGGAGTATCGGAAATGGTACTTGTCTAAAAATAACAAAGGGTGGTACAGCCCAAATAAGATTTCAGCCGCGTCTAGGGAGGTATCTTGCTGCTGCTAATTATAATTTTGTAAATATAATTGATGTTGAGACAGGAGCTCTCTGGCATTCATTTCGGGGACATAACAAGCCAATCAGCTCTTTATCCTGGGATCCTTCTGGACAGTATCTAGCGTCTGTCAGTGATGACTCTGCTAGACTGTGGAGTCTCCTGTCAGGGAGTGATGAGAACTGCAGTGATGCCATGAGTTGGCCTGGCAACGAATTCCGCTCCTGTGTTTTCCATCCTACATACCCTTCTTTGCTAGTCATTGGTGGTTACCTGTGTTTGGAGCTTTGGAATATGGCTGAGAACAAGACTCTGACCGTGCCTGCTCATGAAGGATTAATTAGTGCCTTAGCTGTATCACCTTTGACAAGCTTGATTGCTTCTGCTAGCCATGATAAGCTTATCAAACTTTGGAAGTAATATAAGCATCTCTCCAAGCATTTTTATAATTGTCATTTGACTATTTTCAACTTAAAAATCTTTTTTTTTTTTTTTTGAATGCCAAAGGTAGAAATTTATTAATAATGGTTTGATTATTTGACTTCGAAGTCAATATGTGAGATCTTATCCCCGTCCAATCTGCAGGGTAGGCCGCACTGCCTTAGAAGCATAATTAATACCTTTGATATATGACATTAGAAGCATAGATTCACAATTTTTTTACCTTTGATATATGACATTAGAAGCATAGATTCACAATTTTTTTTTTCCTTTTTCTTTTTTTGAAAATTATAATCTTATCTTCATATCTTATTGAAAATAATTATTTTGGATATGTCTTTCTAAATCTTTATGTTTTGCTAAGATTATAAATAATTTGTCTTTCCGTGCGTACTAATAGAATTTTTCTATTTGTCAGACCACAAAAGCTCGATAAAAAGTGAGAGATAAAAATTTTATAATTAAAATATCCTTAGAAAAAGATCGAGAAAATTCCTTTCCTTCTTTTATCCTCTTTCAACTCTCAAAGAAATTCCTCAAAAAATGGTAAGGAAAAACACCCCCTCACCAAAAATAAAAAATAAAAGGGGTCAAGCACTCCAACTCCTCCTTCCATCTTTCAACAATCAAATTCAACTCTTTCTTTTAATGTAGCTAAACTGAAAAAAAAATCATCAATGTTATAATTAAAACATCTTCCTAGATCAAGCAATTGTTAGATGAATTCTTCTCTTTCTTTTAATGTAATCAAACTAAAAAATTTCATCAATAGTATAATTATATTCCGAAATCAAAATTCCGAAATCAATCAATTATCGTATCAAAAAATACTCCAAAAATGAATATTCAAAAACCTTTTTTTTTTTGTTATTAGATATCCGGCAAGGTCAACCCTATTACTGTCTTCTTTAATTAAAAGATGAAATAAATCTCAATTTCCTCTCTAAATTTAAAAGTAATATACAATTTGCCCAAAAATTAATTTTCTATACAATTTACAGTTACAATTGTATTAGAACAAAAAGCCCACTTTTTTTAAAGTAATGTTTTATATTTTAACTAATAAAATTATTTTAAAAGTTTAAAATTAGGAAAGAAAAATATGAAAATAATTATAAAAAGTATAGTATTTTATCTTTGATTTTTTGACAAATAATTAAACAAATATTTGATTTAAGAAACGTATAAAATTAGAAAAATATTTGATAATATTGAAATATTTGATTACAAACGTATCTATTATTTTCTGGTTTCATTATTTTTTAATTATATTTATTTAGATTAAATGTTTAATTATTTTTAATTATATATATGATTTATATCAAATAATTTATTTTTTTGATAAAAAATTGAGCATTTTGCTTTTTTTGGGGTCCATGTGGTTTTGAGATGGCAATATGTGGATCTCACTAACAACCATGTCAAGCGAGCTTCCAACACTTCTTGAACGGAGGCTATAGTTGCTGCAAAAACTAAGTTCAATGCTGTAATTGATAAAATTAAAAAAAAAGGGCCAAAATTGAAAAAAACTTAAAAGTTTAGGTTTTTTTGAAGTCATTAAGCCTAATGTAAATTATAAATTAAATAAATTTATTTAAAAATCCTATTAGTAAATAATATAATACTTCATCTATTAAAAATTGTAAAAAAAATAAAACAAATGTGCGTGTATATATATATAGGAAAAATGGTGACAAAGTAGAACCAGAGAATTCGCTCCGATTCCTAATAATAAATTTACCCTTTCACCATCTACTAGGAGGACCCATCCAACAAACTATACCCATCAAGCTCAATCATTAACTTAAAAGGCCACACATCGGTCCCGCCACTGATCAACGTAGAATAAGGTCTAGCCACACTCCTTGTGTGGACAAGTAGACATGACCTCAATATAGTCACAACACCAGCCGTGGTGAGACCTTAAGCCATCGGAGGTCCAGTTGAGACTGCAAATGGACGAGCCAATGTAAGGGCCACACCTGGTGAAAATGTCGAGATTATCATGTTCGAAGATGAAATTGAGAATTTTCTTTATTTTAGAAAAATAATAGAAAAATTAAAGAAAATGAAGAACCATATATTGTAGAGGACACGGGCGAGGAGAGGGATCAATTTGAGGTGAGCGGTGGTGGAGGTGGCAGTTGTGATGGGAGATGAGCTGGTAACGTGGCGGTGGTGGAGGTGATGGGAATAGAGATTGTATCTAAAGAGGAAGGTAAAGAGAAAAAAGATAAAGAAAAAAGGATTTTTTTTTTTTTAATGGGTATTTAGGTATAAAAGTTCTATCTCTCAGTTTTAGCCTGCTTTTGTAGCTTGACAAATGGTATAACTCAAACAATATGAATACGAGGACCAGCTTAGTTTCACCCATGGAACTTGAGCTATAGACCTTATACATTAATCTTCCTAAAATTCAACTTATTATAAAAAATATAAACTTTAATTAGTGTTACATAAAAAGCAGTCTGTTAGATTTTTCATTAAAGAGTAGATGAAAAGCTCACGTGTGCATCGTTAAAATATTTAAAATGAAAAACTTGCCATCTCAACAGTATTGATGAGCTTTATAAAGTTCTCTCTCCTGCCTGTGTACTATTTCTCTACTCGTTGCAATATGCGTGTTGCCCTATTGTGTTTTTCTTTTTTTTTTTTTTTTATATATCTTTGTACTTCCTATCTGAACAACGAACAAGACCATAAAACACAACCACAAAATCAACCTAATCAAGCACCACTGTTCCTTTATGAACTTAATTGCTCTTTTATCAATTATGCTAAATTTTATGGGGTCAAAAGATAGAATATTTTGTGTGTATGTTTCATGACCCGATACCTTGAGTCAGATCGACAATAAAATCTAGATAGGCTTAAAACCACAAAAACCTGTAATAAACTAAAAATATTTCAAACAAACTTCTTGTTCAATAAAAATAGTCTTAGGTTCAAATCATTAATATTTAACATATTATAAGTTTTGAGCTCGCTTGGCCGATTCATCCTAGTATATATAGATATATACACTGTTCCAAGAGAAATCACAAAGCAATTTGAATAAATTATGGGGTTTTTAATTTATGGTGGATTAAGTGTTAGTGAGAATTTAGTGCAGGGCTTTGGATGAAGAACATGAGAGCGGTGAAAGAACTCAGATTTTCTTCTGGTTTTCACAGTTTCCAATATATATAACACAAACTTTCATGGCATAAAAAGCATGGTGCCTAAGTAGTTCAATCGCATAAAAAGAGCCACTGATTTTATTCTCAATTGAACCATCTAAGATTTAAAAATATATATTCTTATTTTTAAATCCCAAAACCCACAAATCATGAAAAATGAAAAAGAGTAATTACAAATTTTCAGAAAAGAAAAGAGTAATTAGAAGAGAAAGAATTAGAAACATAAATTGAAAATAATTAAAAAAAAGAGATATATCAAAAGTAGAGTGAGAACTTTTTTTAAATAAAAAAAGGAAAAGCTTTTATTTTTTCATTTATTTAATACAAAAATTACACGTATCTATTGAAGGTCTTGAAGCAAAGAGGATAGTGACTCATGCAATTTTTGTGTTCTTCATTTCTTTTTCTTTTTGATTTAAAAACACCGAATAATTCTTCTACTATAAAATAGTAGGTACAAAAGAAATTATAAAAATAGTAATACTCTAAGTATTTCTCAAAAAAACATCTCAAAAATTATAATTCTCACTATTTTCTCTCTTTTCTAATTTTAAGAACCTCTTTCTAACATTATACGAGGTTGGTTTTATGGTGGTGTTTTTGTACATAGAAGAAGCAATTTTCTCCTATATTTATATTTATAAGAGAAGAAAGTGTAGTCATGAGATGTGTACAGCTCATGTGCCACTTGCCTTCTTTCTTTTTTTTTTTTTTTTTAATTCTCTTTCATAACGTATATACAGCTTTTAAGTTTGTTGTATGCATGTTGAATCTTCCTTTTTCTTTTTTTTCTTTTTTTTTTACATGTGTGTGGGTCTCATATATTAATTCTAGAATGACCAAATAATTTAATAAAAGCAAAAATTAGAAATATATTAATATATTTTCTAAAATACAATGATAGACACAAGTTAATTTTAATATTCCATATGGATACAATCATAATTTTCCATCAAAATTTTATGTTTTCTTCGAATTATTAATATAATGAATGATTTTAAAATTCTCCTTTAAATTTTTTTTTAAAAAAGTATTTTCAAAATCGTTTTTTCGCTCGTATTATACTCTACATTAATATTAATTTGATGGAAGTGAATATTTAAAATTCATGGAGCCAACCTCATAATTTGGGAGGAAGGCTTGATTGTTGCAGTAAGTGTTTAATTATAACCAAAATAATGAAGAAATAACGATTCAAAATTTAGAGTATTATTTACTTCTAGAAATAAATTTAAAACACAAAAGTTACTCCAATAGTCCAGCTCATAATCAATGAACGATCATTTAAGGGGAAAAAAAAAAAAAAAAAAACCAAAATGTGAAGGGACATGGAAAGGATACTGCCACACTTTCCATTACTTTTCGTTACCTGCAATATCGTATTCCTTACTCACCGTTACCAAACAAATATTGAAAATAATACCAGCAAAGCAACCATTAACCAGTGACCCATTTTTTGCAAGAGTAGCTCTTTCCTCCGTTACATCTCTGTCTCTATCTGGATCTCTCTTTCTATGGGAAACAACCATTCTTCTTTCCATCTACACTCTCTTCTTCTCTACCATCATTTCCGTCATCGTCGCCGTCGCCGTCGATGTCGCCGTCGCCATCATCTAATTCTCCATGTCCATCTTCTCAAAGTCTGAATTCTCCTTTTCAGCCTTCTTTTCCCTTCCCTCCTTCCCTAACTTCTTCAAGTCATGTCGCCGGCCCACCTTCTGCAACGGTTATCGGACCTTGTGCCGCATGTAAAATCCTTGGCCAGCGATGTACGGATAAGTGTTATATAGCTTCTTATTTCCCTTCAACCACTGAACCACATAAATTCACCGTTGTTGGCAGTCTTTTCGGTGATGACGATATCGTCGACTACCTACAGGTAAAATTTAAATTACTCTAATTAAAAATAATTACATATCAAATTAGGTATCGTTATTCATACTTTGAGGAAATTTTTGATGGAAAAGAGATTGCCATTATTAAGTCTCCATATGAAAAGTACTTGGGTGCCCTTGTTGCTAGCTGCTCGACTCGCTGGAGCTAATTCGATAAACTTATAAAGCTGAGTTCGAGCCGAGACATTGAACTCGCTTAATAAATGAATCAAAGTCGAGTCAAGCCGAGTTATTAAGCTCGCTTAATAAATGGGTCTGAGTCAAGCTTATTAGCTTGTGAGCTGGTTTTGTCAAGCCAAGCAAGACAGTTGGCAAACCAGCTTTATTAGGCCGAGCTAAGCTTAGAGCTAACCTAATAAGCTAAAATTAATTAAACTTATATCAGAAAAACTTACTTTCGGTTTGATATATTTCAAGCTCGAGTTCAAACTTGATGATTATCGAGTCGAGCTTGAATTTGACTATTTTTGCACAAACCGAGTTCGAGCTCTGACTCCTTAGCGTGAAATGAGCTTGAGTTCAAATATATTCTTATCGAGCCAAGCCCATCTTAACCAAATAATTTAGCTTCCTGTTTTCCTCCAAGTACTGAACTCCCAATGTTAATTTGGTGCCACTGTAATAAAAAATTTTATGCTTGGTTTAGAATGTTATACTTTAATTTCATGCTTGGGCATGAATAACGAAAATGTTTATTTCAATCAAATAAATTTAGTTTTGTGAAATTGGACAAATTACACCAAATCCCGTTTTTTATAAATGAATTTTACATCTTAAAGTCGTTTAACCAAATAAGAGTTCAGAGGGTCATTGCTTTGGAAAAATTTAGACTTATAACTCAATGAACTACAAATAAAAATTTGCACATCAAAAGTAGAAAAGAAAAGGTATTAGCATCAGTTTGACATAATGTTGTTTATTTTGCAGCAGAACAGCAGTTCTTCATCTTATGTTCCATTATTATTGTTGTTGAGAGACACAAGTAAAGATGGAACCCAACTGCAGTCAAATCCCAGCAAGACTAGCAATATTAATGGCCAACGCCAATCCATGCTTGCCAATTCGGAAAACTCAAAAGCCCATTCGTACAGTAGTTCTTCAAAGCCTCTAATAATGATGTTTGGAACTAATGACGACAAAGGCACTCTTACATCCCCAGCGAATCATTTAGGGGATAATATTGATCTTAATTGCAGTCTGAAATGGAGGATGAATCTCTCAAGTTTATTGTTGATCAAAGGGATAAAGTTGCTCATAAAGATGATAGTAAAGACTTCACATTTGCTCATCCCTATATCACTTCTTCAAAGCCCCCAGAGATTTTTGGAAGTGGTTGCCCAAACTTACCATGGGTTTCAACTACAGTTTATGGTCCAAAGGGAAGAACAATTTTTGGTGTAACGTATGGATACAGTGAAACTCAAATCAAAATTGTGTGCGCTTGCCATGGTTCCCACATGTCTCCCGAGGAATTTGTTAGGCATGCAAGCGAAGAGAATGTTAATCTGGAAAATGGAAATGGCAG
This sequence comes from Jatropha curcas, assembly GCF_041381405.1. Taxonomy (NCBI): domain Eukaryota; kingdom Viridiplantae; phylum Streptophyta; class Magnoliopsida; order Malpighiales; family Euphorbiaceae; genus Jatropha; species Jatropha curcas. The sequence continues at coordinate 24,490,892 of NC_143156.1, forward strand.
TGCTTCAGCCTCGTTTCCAAGCACTGATCGTGCATATAGTGAGCCATGGTGGCCAGGATTCTCTTCTTTGTCACGTGGAACTCAAGAAGACAAGCTGGCTGTCAAAACGAGTGGCATACAATCTTATCTAGACTGGGCGTAAAATGGAGGAGAATAGAGGGGAAACAAATAGAATGAAAGAGAAAATCATTTATCTTGGGATTTTACTTATTTCCAGAAGTTTGTAGACAAATTCAACTCCTATCAAAGGAAATAATTGTATTTTTATAACTAAAATTCCCCTTCTCCTCAGCCGAACAAAATAAAATTATTTCTCCTCCCTTCCCTTCATTAATTTTTTACTTTCCCAACACAACAATGTCAATATCTTCCAATTCACTCTTCCCCTTCCCTTCTCTTAGTTTTAAAAAAAGTTACTAAAGAAGAAAACCTATTGTGGCAAATGTATTAAGACAGTTGGAACCGTCAATTCTAACCGGTTGAAAGAACTTCTGGTTCTGACTTGTTCTTAGAACCGTCGGATTACGGTTCCACAAAATTTAAAATCCAGTTTCAACTGTTTCTGAATCGATGGTTTTAATTATGAAAACTGGATTTTGGTCATGCCTAACTAAGATTCAACTCTCAATTCACCCTTGAAAATTTTTCTTAATATTTTATTACATGTTGACCTGGGAATTTTTTTTTTCTCACCACTGTTCACCTATCGTCTAATATGTAATGTTAGTTTAGTTCATAATATTAATTTATTTTATTTGACATCTTATAAAGTAATTGGATTAGTTTTTTTTTAATTTATATAAAAATTAATATTTATTTAGTAATAGTCATTGTATTTATTATATTCCCTTTCATGCTTTAAACATTATAAGAATTATAATCAATACCTAATATTATACAAAAATTAATAATAGTTATAAATAATTAACGTGGAATGCAGCCCATAAAATAATATATATATTGCAAAACTATTAGTAATAGCTAATTTTCTACAAATAGTATTTTAAAATTTTTTTCAACTTATACTTTGCTTTGCTATTAGTAATAACCAAATATATATATATATATATATATATATATATATATATATATATATATATATATATATATATATATATATATATATATATATATAATTAGTCGTTATTCTGCACTTCAAGCGTAGGTATTTATGTATTACTCGATAATTGTTATAATTGAATTATTCGATAAGTTTTTAATTTATAATTTTTTATTGAAATTTTTTTCGTTAATAACAATAATTAATCTCAATATTTAGTCATAAATGGATGAACATTTGAAATTTTAAAAAATTATTAATTTAATTTTTTAATCCAAATTTAACATAATAGAAATGATTGATATTTTTTTCATAATAATTTAGATAGATTATGAATTTAAATTTAAAATAGATATTATAAATTTAACTTTTAAAACTGTAAAATTATGCATCGCATCAAATTGGAATCAAAATTATAGTCCCACCACTTTCCGAATATGTATGAATGCAAATGTCATCTATATTTTGTCCTCTGTATGCTTGTTGCCACAATTCCCTTATGATTTTATTTCCTCCATTTTTATTGTATGGAAACACATCAATGCTCTAAAAACATCGGGAGGCTTTCTTAAAAATCATAATGGTATAGGTGATTAATGTAATTGGAGCAAACACCAATAGCAGACAGAGAAGACAACAATATATGATCGGTGTTAATCAACATATATGATCCAGGATATATAAATTGTTATTCTCTTTATTCTCTTTATTTAGAGAAAAAGAAAAAACTCTTGGATTAAGAAAATTAGTTAAATAAAATTTTATCTCTAAAATGCCCTTTATTTCTTCATTAATTATGTGAACAATAACTGACATAAAAATAGTCCGAAGAAGTGCATTTATTACCTACTTGTATCATTTGGCCATAACTTTCAATCTTTTTTATTAACTCTATCACACTTTATTAAAATAAGGACATTTTACATAATATGTGTCCAAAAATTAAAAAAAATTGAAACTAAATTAAAGGCCAAATTTTTAAACTTATTTATCGAAAGTGATAAATTTTCCAAATTTTTGGCGAAAATAAAGGAGGGAAGACTTAAATTTTGGCGTTAACTTGTTTAAACTTGAATAGTTTTTCAATTCAAATTCAAAATTAAAAGCAAAATTTGATTTTTCCAAATTTAAATAAAATTCAAAAAGTAATGCTCAAATGGAATATATTGCGGCCAAAATAAAATAGAATTTGAAACTAAATTTTTTGAGTTTACAAACTCTTCAACTTCTAAATTTTGGCCACAAATAAATGAAATCACGGTTAATGATTTGATTCAAGAAAAACCCATTCATTTCTCCATAACATCTAAAGCGGTCACATCATATCTAAAAATGACCACTTTGCATCCTCCATATTTGAATCTTATAATATGAAGCATAAATGACTATGGTTGGCTATAATATAAATGACTATAGTAAAAAAACACACCCACACTTTTAAAAACAAAACATAGTCGTTTTCAAAACTTAACTGAGTATAACATATATTTGTTCCCGATGTCAGTGGTTGTAACCGAATTTACAATGATAAAAGTAGACATATAGTTATCAAACATATAAATAATGGTTAATTATGTATTTATGTTCCATTATTTTGACTTTTAATATCAAAACTTTAATTTTGTAGCCAAATTTATAAAAGGACCATTGTTACTATAAAACAAAATGAAAAAGTGAGTTGATAACTTATCCTTGGAACACGCATGCATTTACACTCCTGAATATACAACAACCACCATGAAAATTTTATCAAATACAAATATTCATCGGTTAATCGCTATCAGCTATCAGCCACCAATTATCAGCAACTGTTATTAGTTATCGACTAGTATGAATCTCTGAACTAAATAGGCTTGTAGTAGTTTGATTATTATTTATTGATAAAAAAAATATAAAACTAATAAACTTTAAATACTATTTACTTCTAAAATAGAAAAAATGATAATAATTTGAAACGGATCAAAAAAATAAAATTGGACAAGAATTATAGGATGGGAGAGTCATCAACCACTGAAGCTCAAAGCAGGCTAAGCTTGCTTGAAGAACTCAGACCACTTTTAAGCCCATTAGCATAGCCATTAGGTTTTCCAAACAATCCAAAATGATACCGTGTCAGTCAGTCTTCAAAACAAGTGCATCTCCTACAGCAGTAGGTGAGTGTTGGTGACACATTCACAGAAAAACCGAAGGCCAAAAAATTTGTTTGGCGACTGTGAAAGTGAGGGAAAGCGAACGAAAATGAGTGGAACAGCAAAGAAAGTGACAGACGTGGTATTTAAAGCATCGAGAAACATAGAATGGGAAGCGATGGCTATAAGCGTTACTTCAGTCACAGCCTTCACACATTAAAAACATCACAGCACCATTAACAAATAACAATCACAGCCAAGTACACTTAGCCAAAACCTACAGTTAGTTACGAAAGATAGATCATATATACTTTTGTGTAAAACAGTTCTAGAACAAGATGAAGAAAAGAACAGTTCAGAGCAGAGGTTGAGAATTAAAAACTCTGCTACTTTCTTTTCATTCTTTCTACTTTTCGGTTCTCCATGATTGAGATTGTCCATTGTTTTCTCAAGCTTGCCTTATCCTGTTCATGGTATCAGAGCAGGTAAATTGATTTGTCCTTGGATTTCTACAATTCAAGAGCAATTTTTTTTTAGATCTGGTTGAACATCAATATGATGACTCCAGAAGATGTGGCAAGGCTTATCGCTGCAGTTACTAGCAAGAATCATGATTGTGATCCTTTACACGTAAACAACTCAGAATCTCCCGGATTCCGGTTGGTGAACTCTCCATTAAAAGGACCAGAGAACTATCTTTCGTGGAACAGATCAGTAATGGTAGCTCTCAGGGCAAAGAACAAGCTAGGGTTCATTAATGGAACCATAGCTCAACCTGATCCACAGTCAGAGGAGTTCGAGAGATGGTTACAAGCAGACAGCATGGTAGCCTCGTGGATAATTAACGCTGTGTCCAAAGAAATATCAGATGCATTTGTATTTTGCAAAACTGCAAAAATACTTTGGGATGAGCTAAAACAGAGATATGGAGAGTGTAATGGCCTGATGATATATAAGATTGAGAGAGAAATTGCAAGTTACAAGCAAGGAAACGAGTCCGTAACAAGTTTTTATACAAATCTCAAAAGGAAATGGGATGAATTACTGTGTTTGGCACCTCTGCCTACATGTTGTGGCCAAACAAATGCAATTACAGAGTATGACAACAATAGAAGGCTAATGCAGTTTCTAATGGGACTAGGTGATGAATATGACAATGTAAAGAATCAGATCCTTTTAATGGATACGTTTCCTTCAATTAATAAAGCTTACTCCATGATTTTGAGTGTTGAGAAACAAAGAGAGGTAAACACATTGAATGTGGAATCCAGTGAAAATTCAACGGTACTATTGGCTAGAAGGAACTATAACGGAAATTACAACAGCTTAGGCGCAACTGGTAACAGGAGACCATACTACAACCAAAAGGAAGATAAGAGAGACAAGTATTGTTCCAAATGCAAAATAAATGGTCACACCATAGACAACTGCTTCAAAATCCATGGATATCCGGACTGGTTTATTGAATTACAAAAGAAAAAAGGAGCCAACATGACTGGAATAAAAACGGTGAATGCAGTTCATATGGATGATACGCCTTTGCAGCACCAGCAGCCCACACCTCTGCAGCAGCAAACTGATTATCAGATGGAACCAATTAATGCCGACATCAGGAGTGTTCACTTTGCAGGTACCTTACTCAATTCTGTCATTCATAGCATTGATTTTAACTGCAAAAGTAACTGGATAATAGACTCAGGTGCAACAGACCACATCACTACCAATCTATCATTCTTTGATATTGTACATAAACTGAACCCTCCCAAAACCATTAGACTACCTGACAACTCTACCAGACAAGTTACTCACATTGGAAACATCAAACTGAACAATAGAATTACTCTGTACAATGTATTGTATGTTCCCTCTTTCAGCTGTAACCTCATCTCAGTCAACTTACTCACCAAAACATGTCATCTGTCTGTGCACTCATTTCCTGACTATTGCTTATTCCAGGATTTACAGACTGAGGAATTACTGGCAGTGGGAAAAGTGTATGAAGACCTATACTACATGACAAAAGACTCTTTCATTCCAAATAAGAACCAAAACATGACAGCTCAATGTAATAGCCACAATAAACATCTAGCAATGTTGTGGCACGCTCGATTAGGCCATATCTCTAATAAGAGATTGAAAAATGTGAGTGATGTACATGACTGTGATTTTGTGGATATGGCATGTCCTGTTTGTCCTATTGCTAAACAAACCAGATTACCTTTTTCCACTAGCCAAATTTCCACCTTAAAGCCTTTTGAGATTGTGCATATAGATTTATGGGGACCATATAGAGTTAAATCTGTTACAAATGCAGTGTATATGTTGACCTTGGTGGATGATTACAGCAGATATTGCTGGACCTACATGCTAACAACAAAGATTCAAGTACCATATGCCTTAAAATCCTTTTACCAACTAATTTTTACCCAATTTCAACAACATATCAAGATCTTCAGATCTGATAATGGCTCAGAATTCACAAATTCTGAATGTCAGAAGTTTTTTCTTGACAAAGGCATTATTCACCAAAGAACTTGTGTGTATACTCCTCAGCAGAATGGAGTAGTGGAAAGGAAACACAGAACCTTAATGAATATTGCTAGAGCTATATTTCACCAAGCCAAATTCCCAACCCAATTCTGGTCTGAAACCTTGTTATCTGCCACCTACATATCCAATAGAGTCCCTTCTGAAAACCTTGAATCGAAAACACCCTATGAAAAATTATATCATAAACCACCCGATTATTCTCACTTTAGAGTAATTGGCTGTTTATGTTACTCAACCAATACCCTGCCACACAAACTGAAGTTTGAGCCCCGAGCACATCCTTGTGTCTTCCTTGGTTATTCTCAACAACATAAAGGGTATAAATTGTACAATCTCAGTACCCAAACCTTATTCCATTCCAGAGATGTGATTTTTATTGAAACCACCTTCCCTTTTCATCACAAAACACCTGAAGCCATAACAAATTTCACACTGCCAGCTTGTATTTCTGATGCATATCTATTTCCAATTTCATTTCCTACAACAACACTTGATGTTTCTCCACACAACTCACTCCAACACACTTCACAAATCACAGAACATGTTCCAGATCCGCCATCTTCAGATTCTAGAACATCTATTCTGTCCCCACAAGACCCATCACAGCCAAACTTTATCGACCCAGCCAATACGCACCCCAACATTCCCGACTCATTATCAACAAATCAAACTCAAGCTCCTGTTTTAAGAAGAATCATAAGGACCAAACATACACCAACCTGGCTACAAGACTTTGTGGTTTCTCACCTCTCCTCCCATCAAACACCAGCTTCCATTTATTTCACACCCTCACATCAAACTTTTGTTGCACATGTTTCTAAAATCAAGGAACCTAGCAGCTATAATCAAGCTAAAAATGATAAAAATTGGGTAGATGCCATGCATATAGAGTTAACTGCTCTTGAAAACAATAATACATGGACACTAACTGATTTACCACCTTATGTAAAACCTGTGGGATGTAAGTGGATATACAGGATAAAGTATAAATCAGATGGAAGCATTGACAGATACAAGGCCCGACTTGTGGCGAAGGGTTACAACCAACTGCTAGGTCTCGATTACAACCAGACCTTCTCTCCTATGGCCAAGTTAGTAACTGTAAGAGTGTTCTTAACTGTGGCAGCAACTAAAACCTAGCCTGTTCACCAACTAGATATCAACAATGCCTATTTGCATGGATCCATTGATGAAACTATTTATATGCAAGTACCTCCAGGTTATAACAAAGCTCACAAAGGTCAAGTATGCAAATTACAGAGGTCTCTCTATGGGTTGAAGCAAGCGGGGAGACAATGCAATAAGGAACTTTCTGCCAGCTTACTTTCTCAAGGTTTCCAACAGTCCATGTTTGATAACTGCCTGTTCACAAAAGGCAAAGGAGAATTTTTTCTTGCTATTCTGGTCTATGTTGATGATTGCATTATAACAGGACCATCCGAAAAGCTCATTCAGGACCTCAAAGACTATCTTCACCATAAATTTACTATAAAAGACTTGGGATACGCTAAATATTTTCTTGGCATTGAAATTGCCAGATCACATGAAGGCATTCTTCTCACTCAACACAAGTTCATCACAGATATTATCACAGATTCTGGATTGCAGAATGCAAAACCAAGCCCTAGTCCTTTCATTCAAGGACTGAAGCTCAGTTCCGACATGGGATCCCCTCTTCAAACTCCAGATGTTTTCCGAAGACTTGTTGGTAGACTTCTCTATTTATCACTAACCAGACTTGATATTAGCTTCGCTGTCCAGCAGCTAAGTCAGTTCATGCAAACACCTGCTCCACAACACCTTAAGGCTGCCTTACAAGTAATCAAGTATTTGAAGGGCACCAGTTATAGAGGTCTATTCCTGCCATCCCAAAATGACATGAAGTTAAGGGCCTTTTCTGATGCAGACTGGGCGTCATGTACTGATACCAGAAAATCTACCACCGACTACTGTATTTTCCTAGGCACTGCTTTAGTGTCCTGGAAATCAAAGAAACAGCCCACCGTAAGCAGATCTTCTGCAGAATCTGAATACCGATCCATGGCAACAACAGTTTGTGAGATCAAATGGCTGCATTCTCTTCTTTCTGACTTTCACGTTGAAATTCCAAAACCAATACCTCTTCACTGTGACAATAAAGTGGCAATTCATATCGCTGCCAACCCAGTTTTTCATGAAAGGACTAAACATATTGACATTGATTGTCATGTTGTCAGATCCCATGTTCTTTCCGGCTTCATTAGCACTCCTTACCTACCTTCAACAATGCAACTAGCGGATGTTTTCACTAAACCTCTCTCCACAACCATATTCCAGTCTTTTTCTTCCAAGCTTGGGTTGGTTGACTTCTCCCCAACGCCAGCTTGAGGAGGGGGTATAAGCGTTACTTCAGTCACAGCCTTCACACATTAAAAACATCACAGCACCATTAACAAATAACCATCACAGCCAAGTACACTTAGCCAAAACCTACAGTTAGTTACGAAAGATAGATCATATATACTTTTGTGTAAAACAGTTCTAGAACAAGATGAAGAAAAGAACAGTTCAGAGCAGAGGTTGAGAATTAAAAACTCTGCTACTTTCTTTTCATTCTTTCTACTTTTCGGTTCTCCATGATTGAGATTGTCCATTGTTTTCTCAAGCTTGCCTTATCCTGTTCAATGGCAAAGTTTTTCGTCTCCGATGAGACTCGAAAGGAGTACGCCTCGCTCCGTCGCGCTTTTGATGAGGTTAATTCCACTCTCCAGACCAAGTTCAGCCAGGTGTCTTCTCTTTCGATCAAACGCCTTTTTCTTTAGATTTTGTCTATTTATTTATTTTACATTTTGTTGATATTCAGCGAAGATTTTGCTTCTCGGTCTCATTTTTCTTCTGTTAGTATTGTTACATGTAATTTCTTATGCTTTGGATTGTTGTTTTTGATTTTTTGTATTCTCCATTATTAAGATGGGGAAATTGGATCATTTATGGTTCCAAATTTACTTTGTTGCAACTGAAATATGGATTTTTGTCTTTTAAAGACAGCTTTTTGAAAGTCAGAATTGTCATTGCCAGTGATTTCATCTCGCTGGTTCGCTTTTTCTATTATCTTATTGATTCTCTCTTCTGTGCAGGAACCTGAACCCATAAAATGGGAGTTCTATAGGAAAAGTATCGGCTCGCGCTTAGTGGATATGTACAAAGAGGCTTATGACAGTAAGTTTTTTCTGTCATTAGCAAATGTTTGATTACTTAGATCCACTCTATATAATTTCTACTATCTAATGCTTGTTGACCTTTATATGCCTTAGGTGTAGTTATCCTGATATTATTTCTAGGAAGTTAATTATTAGACTTAAGTTTGCATGACTCATATTAAGATGAGAGTGAAATTGCCTAGTAATTCCTTGTTTCAGCATAGAAGAAAGTTCCTCGTAGTCATTACCTTTGAAGTGACATCAATGTAAGTAACAAATTCATTTAGATATAGGAGGTAAAAAAATGTTGCGTCAATGAAGTAATAAACTTCGAAATATTTTTTGTTATATTCCTATTATTAGTTATAGATCAACACTTTCCTTTTTAAGTTTTAAGAGGTTCTAATGGATGATGTGTTGGAAGTGTGGACATACTTATTGCCAGCTTGCCTGTTACATTGCATTACATATTCTACTTGTGCTATAAGCTTTATTCCAACTTTTGGAAGCTTTTGAATTTTCTAATCATCTACCAAATTTAGACATCTTTTGGCATTGATGCTGCAGGAGCAACGTGTTTATATCTTCTAATTAAAAACAACGTGTTTATATTTATTACGAGATATATATATATATATATATATATAAAATCCTGAAGCAAAAAATAACTTCAAGATGCTTTCTACGTTTAGCATTTCTATTTATCTTTTTTTACAGAATTTCGAATTTTTTTAAAATTTTATTTTATTTATTACGTTTTGATTGGACCTTAAAATTCCTAATTATCAATAGAAAAATAAGTAATTATATAATTATGTAGTTTTGAAATTTTTTAATTTTTTCTCTTATCTGTCTCCGTATCTATTTAATTTAATATGTTTAATCTATCTATATATAATCTCATCACATTAAGAAATACCTAACATTCTGAAAAGTGGCATCATCTACGGCAAGAACATCCTCTGCAACGGAACAATTTTCAGTTTTCAAGCGCAATCTGAAATTATTAGGTATTACTGTTTCTATGATACTATAAAAATCTCTGTTTCTTCTTTGTGTGAACTAACAGTATCAAAAAATCTCTGCAATGATACTACTCTTCGCAGTTGGTAAAGCTCGCCCATTTTCTTTCAGTTTTCAGATGCAATATGCAATTATCAGTTACAAATTGTTGTTTCTACGATCTATGATCGCTCCTGTTTTTTTTTTTTTTTTTTTTTGTTGGTTTTTTCTTTTCATATTAAATAATTCTAGAAGGAATCCTGCGCTTTCTATTCCATATATTTATTTACATATTTATATTAAACTTGCACAATAATAACATGGCACCCTCTCCTAAAGCATTCTTTGTTTCGTTTTTTCTATAATTCTTTTATAATTTTTAATAACTTTTTAATCATTTATTTTTTCTACAGAAATTTAGATAATTATTGACAGATAATTATTATTTAAAAAAATTATTTCAATTGCACAAAACCTATCTCTTCAACTCTCTCTTTATTCTATATCTATATTAATACTTTCAAATATTACATTTGATATGGATTCTCAATAAGAATGTTACATTTTCTTGGAATAGGATAGTGTTGATTTTAAAATTTTGTTGCATTTTACTTCTCCAGTTACTTCGTTCACAATGAAGTCTTTCTATGCTAACAAATATACTGGGTTCTTTAACCATTTCATATATAGGCATTTAAACATTATTGACTATTTCATTATTTATTGGTGTTCCCTCAATATTTTTTTATGGAGTAAGAATGACATTCCTGAGGTGACGCTAGCAATTAACTCAGAATAGATATCTCAAGAAAAATGTATTGTTACGAATTGAAATCTTACACTTTCCAGTACTTTGATTATTATCACATTTTGTCACTGCTAATACTTTCAGATCTAATTGTTAATTGCTGCAATTCAAATGACTAATCTTGATTTTAGATTCACTTCCTGAGCAAGAACGTTTTGAGGTGCCTCTTTCTCTCAAATTTACCACTCAAATAAGTCATTGTTATTTTGTTTCAAATTCTTTTTCATATTAATCTTTTTTGAACATTTTAATCTCTTATGTCAGCTCGGTTACATGTATTTTCTTTCGTCCCTCTTGCAAGTAAGTTTTTTGTGGCTTGCATTGGCTAATTTCATTTGTTGACTACAAGGTTTTCTATCAATATATGATCTTTTTTCAAACGGATTTTTGCAATATTTTATAATATATGATATTTTCTCACACTGTCATTGATAAACTATTATTAGTCTTTTGTGATTTTCTCGGTTAGCCTCTCATAGATTAACCACTCGTCTATCACGTGCTTCGGTATAGATTAACTTCTAGCCTTCAACAATTAAGTGAGCACAACATAAGTTTTGTTCATACTATTTGGTTTGTGATGCAAACTCTTTTGTTTTATGTGTCTTTTTAATTACTTAAAAGTATGGAAGAGTATATATATATCTATATATATATATATATATATATATATATATATATATATATATCCTAAGCAGTTTTGACTTAGCCTACTGAACCCATTCCTATTGAACCCATGAGTAAGACCCATGTGAGAGGCATCGAAAGGGTATAACCAGGAGGGTATAACCAGGTAGTCATTAAAGCTTTTGGTATATAATAAAATGGATCCTTTGTTGTGTAGATCGGCTAGTAGTAATAAATCTGAAGACTCAGATAACTCAGAAATTAAAAGAGTAATAAATAGAAATGAATTAATTTTGCAAGATTTTAGTAAAGCAATTGATGAATGGGAAATTCCTAAAGTTGATAAAGAACAAATTTATAAAGTTTCTAAATTTAATTTATTTAAAACAGATTATGTAATTAAAACCGAAGAAAGAGATTTTCAATTAAGTAAACCTTTTGAAAGAATAACTCTTTTATCTTCTAAAACTTTACAACATCATAAAAGTAAAAAATATAAATATATTCATATAGGATTAATTCAAGTAGGAATAAAACCTTTAACCAGAGAAGGATTAAATACTAGTATTCTTGCAGTAGTAAGAGACGCTAGATTTTTAAATTTTCAAGATTCTTTATTAGGATCAGTTGAGACTAGCTTAAGTGAAGGACCGATCTCCTTTGAGGTCTATCCAGATATGACTGTCTCATTAAATGATTTAAATATTTTAGAAAGTATAGTTTTGGAAATTAAAACTCATAATTATAAAATGAAGCAAGGATCAATTCCTATAGCTTTAATTTATAAAATTCATTATAAGGCAATGAATTCAGCTTTTGGTACTAAATATAAATTACAACCTAAAATTGGTGAAACAAGATTTCTTCAAATAGACTTGACTAAAACAAACACAGTAATTCCTAAAACCATACAATGGAAGGATATAACACTTCCAGACGAATGGATTTTAGAGGGGGTTGTACCTCCTCCAGTTATTGATAAAGTAAAACCAAACGTCAATTTGCAAAAAATTGAACAATTTGAAGATGGTAAAGTAACTTTAAAATTTAATCGCAGTCAAAGTATGAGGTATACAGGGTCATCTTCCTCTGTAACTACAGATGAAAATGATAAACCTACTTCATCCATACCTTCTGTTATTTATGCTAAATATAAAGAGACTGAGCCTAAACCAATAATTCAAACATTAGTAAAACCAAGATTTTCTACTTCTGATATTCCAAATTTAAAAATGAAAGGTGTTGATTATAGTAATTCTATACCACAGGCAGTTTATAATCCTGTAGATAATTATGTTAATCAACAATCAAATTTAGTAAATACACCTCCAGAATCACCAACAGCTTCAGCCATAACTGAAAATGTTAGTGAAATCAACAGGGAATTAAATGTACTTAATAAAGACGATATAGAAAAAAGTTTAATAAAAGAAGTATCTAAAATTAAAAATTTACTTAAAATGAAACAGATATTAAAACAATATACTTTTGAAGAATTAAAATATGAATATTTAGATTATAAATTAAATACTCAAACTGAAATTAACTTCTTTGATTGGTATAAATTTATTAAAGAACATTCTTCTAATAAAAGTTTAAATCCAATTACTGTAAGAGATAAAAGACCAGAATGGATAGTAAATGATCAAACAATTAAAAGTGATTTTCCACCTAAAACACTTAGTAAATTAAAACATCAAGATCATGAAATTGTCTGTGCTCCATTTAAAAATATAAGGGAAAATGATACAAATAATAAATTAATTGAACAAAATAATTTTAGTAATGCCAGTTTAATTTGTTTAAATACACAATTAAAACGAATAGAAAATTTATTAGAAGATAAACCAATTGTAAATGAGACTGTAAAAGGTAAAGAAAAGGTAAAAACTCATATGTTTAAACCTTATCAAATTTCTCAATCTAGTAAAAATGAATTTGTAAATACACTAAAAGATCAATTAAGTAAAATCCAAGTTCGTTCTAACACCACCCAACATGTAACCCCAGAAACTCCCCCTTCATCAGGATCAAGAAATATAAACATGATAGAAGAAAACACCAACTCTGATGTTAGTGAACCTGACTCAGAAAATATTAAACAATTTGAAATCAATCCTATAAATCATCATAGAGAACTAGTAAATCGGGCACCAGACCTAGGTATAATTGATAAACCTAATACTATATCTCAATTTAAATATAATGCTTCAACTATTTATGAATGGAACATAGATGGTTTAAGTGAATATAATATATTAAGTATTTTGCAACAAATGACAATGGCTGCAAATGCCTATAAAACTCAATCTATTATTTCAGATAGAGCTATAGCAGAAATCATTATAGCTGGCTTTACAGGCCAATTAAAAGGTTGGTGGGATTATCATCTCACTGATCAACAACATTTAGAAATCTTAAATTCAGTTCAAGTAAATGATGACGGTGAACCTATTTATGATGAAAATGGTGAGGTAATTCAGGATGCAGTTGCAACCTTAATTCTTACTATTTCATTACATTTTATAGGAGATCCATCTCACCTAAAAGATAAAAATGCCGAATTATTAAGTAATCTTAAATGTAGAAATTTAGGTGATTTTCAAAATTATAAAACTACTTTTCTCACTAGATTAATGTTAAGAGAAGATTCCAATCAAAGCTTTTGGAAAGAAAAGTTTTTGGCTGGACTACCTTATTTTTTAGGTGAAAAAGTTAGAAACCATATAAAGCAACAATTTGGGCAACCTATTCCTTATAATAAATTAACATATGGACAGTTAATTAGTATAATCCAAAAGGAAAGTTTACAAATTTGTCAAGACTTAAAACTTCAAAGAAAATTAAAATATGAAATGCAAAAAACTAAAAAAGAATTAGGATCATTTTGTAAGCAATTTGATTATAATTTCATATCAAACCAACGATGTGATGGTCAATGTTCTAAAACAACTAAACCTAAAAAATATTATAGAAATAAATACTCCAAAAAACAATATAGGTCTACACCTAGTCAAGATAAATTCTATAGTAAAAAGAGAACAAAACCTTCTTATAAACACAAAGATAAACGACCTTCTAAATCTACAACTAAAACTTCTTATAAAAATTTGACTTGTTACAATTGTGGAAAAAAAGGGCATACATCTAAATTTTGTAAATTTAATAAAAGATTACATGAATTAAAATTAGAAGATGATGTTTTAAATAAAATTTATGAATTATATATTGATTCTGATTCTTCGGAATCTGAGATTGATGAAAGTGAAAATCAAATTGATGAATTAGGAACTACCACAAGTTTTTCCAGTTCATCAGACAAATCCATAAATATGCTTAGTAAAGATCAAAGTACATTATTACAAGTAGTAAATACAATAGAGGACCAAGAAACTAAAGCAAAACTTCTTAAAAAATTAATTCAAAGCTTTGATAAAGAAAAAGAAGTACCATATATCACTCCTAAAATTCAACCTAATACTTATGATTTAACCACTATTTTAAATAAAAATAAAAGTAAAAAAGAGAATATTGACATATCTACTAAAGAGTTACGCAATGAAATTAAAACTTTAAAAAATGAAGTTCATGAATTAAAACTTCAATTTCAACACAATTCTAAAAAAATAAAATTATTAGAGTCTCAATTAATCTCTAGTTCTTCCTCTGATGACGAACCAGAAACTGATATAAAAGATGAAATAAATGAATTAGATGAAGATGTAGATTGTAATTTTCTAAATTTATTACAAGAAATTACTTCACGTAAATATTTAGTAAAAATAAACATTCAAATAAATGATTTTGTGATAAATGCAATTGCACTTTTTGACACAGGTGCAGATTTAAACTGTATAAAATCTGATATAGTTCCTAAAAGATATTGGTTAAAAACTAGTGAAAGATTAAGTACAGCCAATAAATCTAAACTTGAAATTATAGGAAAGACAGATGCAATAATCATAAATCAAGAATTAGAAATAAACACAGTATTTTTATTATCTCCTCAAATAAATTATATGGTAATTTTAGGTACTCCTTTTATAAATGACAGCGTTTTTTCGCAAGTATACGAAATCGCAACAAGTAATATAGAGTAAGAGAGTATCGTATCCACAGGGATTGTTTATCAAGTACCAAAATTATGTTAACCTATTATTATTTAGACGACGATAAGAGAGATTCACTGTAAGGTAAATAGAATCTTAAAGTAAAAATAGAAGAGATCAAACATAAAATTTAAGTGAAAAGAAATCAGGGGATTAAGCTACTAGGGAATTTGATTTCACTTAATTCTATCCATCTTATTCTATTAGTTCATTAATCAATTTTAATTGTTCAAGTAGGAGAACAACCCTAAAGTCACTAACAAGCTCTCCCGATTTATTGTTAGTTATTCTAATTCAGTTCAATTACCTATCTTTAATAGTGAAATTAAACATAAATCAGATTATTAGGTTTTAAGGTTGTTTTGTGAGTTCACAACTTAATAATTTATTAACTTATGAAAACCTCCCTTGAGTCAAACCATATAGCTTCCGCATCAAGTTGTTATTCTCAAGTAAATTATTATCTTTTTCATATCAATAACCCTTCTCCCGAATGTAGTTATTGAAATACCTCAATCCAGGGGAAAATTTCTGCCTGGAAGCATTAAGCACAATAATAATTTATAACGAGAACAAAGAAAAACAAATCTAATATCATAAATTGGAATCAAATTAAGCTACATCAAATCCCTAGTATAAGAGTTTAGCTGGTCATAGTAATTAAATTAAACTCAATCATGCTTGGCACATTCATCATATTTAAAGACAATAATAAAAGAAAGAAACAAGATGAAGAGTTTTAGAATAAAAACTGTATCACAACTATGTTGATGGCTTCCTTGAATCTTGGCACAATTGTTTGATGCTTGAAATCCTTTAGAGAGAGAACGAATTATGTAAAGAAATTGCCTAAAAACAACGAGATATATATTTTGCTATGAGAAGTTCCTTTCTTTATATAGAGTTCCTGAAGGCAAGTCTGATTCCTTTTAGGAAATAGAATCCTTATTTAATGCAAAATCCTTTATAGGAGATCATGACTGTTTAGACTTTTGATTTCTTCTTGATTAAGACTCCTTTTTCTCCTAGAATAGGTCCAGGTCTTGTTTAGTGTGTTTAGGAAACTCCCTGAAGTCGGCCCATGTGAGAAAAGGCTTGATTTGCATATTAAATTTACGCTGGTTCCGCCTGTGCAGCACGGGCGTGCTTCCTGGCACGGGCTGGGTGTGCTTTAGTCTGGAAGTCTGGCTAGTGAAGCACGGGGCGTGCTAGGCAGCACGGGCTAGCGAAGCATTGAGGCACGGGCGTGCCACTTAGCACGGCAAGGGCGTGCTTTTCTCTGGAAGTCTGCCTAGAGTTGTCACGGGCGTGCTATGCTTGACACGCCCTGGTCCCATTATAGCACGGTCGTGCCTTTTGGCACACCCTGGCCGTGCTTTCTTCTGTCTCTTCTTTGGTTTCCTTGGCTTCTAGCACGGTTGTGCTTTTTAACACGGCCTGGGCGTGCTAAAGGCTAAGTGCCTTGTATTATAAAGTTCTTTTCTGTGCCAAATTTCTGCAATTTTCTCTTAGATCAAGCGGATTAAAGATCAAGGAAGCTTTTGAATATAATTATACTAAAAGTGATTTAAAATCAAATTAAAGCAATAAAAACTTACTAGAATTCAAATAAAAACTATATTAAAACACTATAGAATTAACATCTATCAAAATTCCCCAAACTTAAACCATTGCTTGTCCTCAAGCAACAAAACTAAAAGAAAATAATTTGACGACACTGGCTTACCATGGCTGGAGCTGATCTCAATAAACTTTTCATGATATCATGATTAGTAAATAAGTGGATAAACTCAATTGTTCTCCATGCTATTCATACTTAAGCTTGATTTTTATTTTTTTGAATAAAGCACATTCATTGAGTAAAATATAAGTTTAGAGAGATTATCAACACTAATACTTATTCAAATTATGATAAACAGGACATGAGTTATCTAAAGCATTTAAAAATAAGATAATTGATAAAAGTGGCATTCCCATATGCAGAATTAGTCATCCTTTCTCCACGATTTAAATGCATACGATTAAAAGATCAGAAGGTCTTTATTTTGGGTTGTAATGGGGCTTTCTTGGTGTAAATTTTGCTTAATCAAAGAAAGGGATGAAATGTGGTCAAAGAGTACAAAAGAATGTATAACATTCTAGATTCTATTTTAATTAAACTTTTTCTAGTTCTAGGGAGTGTTTTGTTTTGAAATTTTCTTACTAGCTAGAGGCATTTTGGACAAGGTCTTTTCTTAATATTTTTGCACTTTTCTTCCTTGCCTTTTCTATTTTTCTTGAATTCTTTTGATTGCTTTTCATGTGCCTCTTTCTTGATTCTTTCTTCTTTTCTTTATTTGCTAGTTTTAATTGATGAATTCTCCCTCTTTTGTTGCTACATTCTAATTAACAATCGAATCTTTCAATCATACAATCCTTTGCACTTAGGGTAGGAATTTTGAATTTGGCTTTAATGGCTTGGTTTATTGAGGGTGAAGAAGAAAATTTTACGGTTTTAAGGCTTCAAGTTGGTTTCAAGAGTCATATTTTTAATTTAGGTGGTCTAGGCTTAAATATAGGTTTCAACAAAAACTGCCTAAATCATCTCTTTCAAAAAGTAAACATTTAAATTTTTCACCTCGAAGGGATTTCTAAGTTTTGTTCTAGGAATGCCAAGATTTAAATAACTTAGAGTAAAACACACTTATACATCATCACTCTCATAAAAATCAGTGTTTAAAAATCTAGAAACAAATAGTTTAGATCAATGAACATGTTTAAATCAAACTTTCAAATTCAAAACTTAAAATATGCTAGATTTGAGAAACAATTATGTTTAATACTTATTACTAGACACAAGAACCGTCAAGCTTGCTTGTAGTCATTCCAACCATGTTAAAAAAAAAAAAAAAAAAAAAAAAAAAAAAAAAAAAACAAAAATTTAGATTTTTGGCTAAAATTCCCTTCCCCCAATTTAATCAATCACATTGTCCCCAATGTGTATAAATTCCCCAAACTTATTGCATTGCTTAGAAAGAAAGCATCAAGAGAGAAGCAGAAAACTTACCAACATTGTATTGAACAATACAATAGAAAGGTTATGGAATGTGTCTTAGCTAAAGGAGCAACTAAACATTAAAAAATTACTAAGAAGTTATAAAATTCCACATAACAAACAACAAGCAAACAAGTTAAAATGAAAGTAACTAAAACAATGTATTAGAACAAAAGAAACATAAACATAGACCAAACAAAATGAAAAATGAGAAATCCGTCAATTATCTGGTGGTGGGGGTGGCTGCAGAAGCTGGAGGATGGTCTGGATTTGTCCTTGCATGGTGTCCATTCTAGAGTCAAGACTGCCATTCATGATCTCAATGGACTGGAAACGGTCTGTGATCATTGTTTCCATTCCGTTAAGGCGCGTGTCAAAGAGGTCCATTCGAGACATCATCCTTGCAAGGACTTCATCATTTGACATGTTGGAGGTGCCTTGAAACGATGGACCAGCACCGGATGTACCTGCACCAAAAGAAGAGGCAAAAGGTGGAGGGATATCCTCCTCCATGTCAGCACTGCCTGCGGCCTCGGCTCCTTCATCATCAGAATCATGCTCTGGAACACCTACTACTCGATATGCATCCCCAACTTTTTCAATCAACTTCATATGAATCATAACATCTACATCTAACCTGGTACCACGCCCCCCTCCTACACTATCATAAATTGGCCTAGCCGGGTTCCAAACCTGTAGATAGCTAGCAATTCGGGTCACAAAACACCCCATCATTATAGCTCCTTTGTCGGCTCGAGCCACTTTTGCAAATCTCTGGCATAGCCAATACCCAACATTCAACAAGACCCCATTTTCAATCGCCCATAGAAAATATAGCTCATTTAAACCTAACACCCCATCACTTTCACTCCTTCCAAAAATAGTATTTGACAGAAATTTATGAATATACCGCAAGGAAGGTTTTTTCAATTTGGACGCCTTCGAATATCTAGGATTATAATTCACTTCACCTGTAAAATTTTGCCAAGTATTGCGTGCACTAAAATCACTAGATATTTGAATTTGACTATTTTCTGTGGGGAATCCGAAAATTTGGCTAATTTCATTCACAGACAGTTCAAAATCCTGACTAAGAAGCCTAAAACGAATTTTGCTTGGTGGAGATGTTGGCAAAAACCGGATAAAAGAAGAATAAGAACTTAAAAATTCCAGAGTTAATGGAGCATAAACTAAATCCTTCATTTCAAGAAACTGTCCCCACCCTATTCGCCTAAGAGGTTCTAACACAATATCTCTAAGACCCACTTGTGTTAAAGCAGTCTCATCAATAAATCTATTCGGTAAAATAGGCCGAAGAGACAATTTTGTGTACCTTTCTTGTTGATCTGATGAGGCAAAGTCGAATGGAAGTGCAGGAGGTGAAGGAGGTTGAGGAGCCGTGGTGGATCGCGCAGTTGGGCGTTTTCGAGCGGCAACTGAGGATGCGGGTCTGCTACGTTTGTATCTAGGAGGCATGGTTGGAGATGATTATGTGAAAATTTGGTGTGGAGGGTGTTTGATTTGAGAAAGAAAGGAGAAGAAGAGAGAAAATTTGAGAGAAGAGAGGTGACGGCTAGGGCGTGCGAGATGGGAAGTGGGGCGGTTAGAGGCGTGCTCTTTAAATAGGGGCGCCAATAAATGAGGGTGTCTGATCGTGGCACGGTCGTGCTGATAAGCACGGCCTGGGCGTGCTCTCTTCTGACCTGCAAGTGAAAGAAAGGGCGTACCTGGCACGGGCGTGCTGATGGGCACGCCCTGGGCGTGCTCTTCCCTGCCTCTTGAATTGAAAATTGCCTGTGGATAGCACGGGTGTGCTATCTGACACGCCCTGGGCGTGCTTGTCTCTGACTCTCAAGTGTCTTTTCCCTTCTTCAGTAGCACGGGCGTGCCTTTTAGCACGGTTAGGGCGTGCTCTTCTCTGACTCTCAAGTATCATCACCTTGAAAAACCGCACGGGCGTGCTGCTGGGCATGCTTGGCCGTGCAGGATCCTCACCCCATGGCACGGGCGTGCTTCCTAGCACGGCTAGGGCGTGCGCTTTTCTGGATTTCCACTTTTTCCTAAAAACTCTAACTAAAACAAAACAACAATTATGGAGAAAATTTGGGGGTTTTTGCAAATAAAACATAAATCAAAACGCATGAATGGAATCAAACATAAAGCAAAACACATAACAAAAATTAGATGGGTTGTCTCCCACAAGCACTTTTGTTTAACGTCGTTAAGTTCGACGCACTTATCCTAGTTTAGGCTAAGCAAGACCGATCGCACTCTTGATGGGTTCGAAGTTGTCATTATGATAGCTTCTCAGACGTTGAGCATTCACTTTGAAACTTCGATTTGTCTTACCATCCACTATTTCAATTGCACCGTGAGGAAAGATTTCCTTTATTGTGAATGGTCCAGACCATCTAGAGCGTAACTTACCAGGGAATAAACGGAGCCTAGAGTTATAGAGCAATACCTGCTGGCCTACCTTCAGATCCCTCATGATAATGCGCTTATCGTGCCATTGTTTGGTGCGATCTTTGTATATTTTGGCACTTTCATAAGCATGGAGGCGCATTTCATCCATCATGTTTAATTGTAACAGTCGCTTTTGACCAACTTCCTTTGTATTGAAGTTAAGAAATTGAATGGCCCAAAACGCCTTATGTTCTAACTCTACAGGAAGATGACAAGCCTTACCATACACCATGCGATATGGAGACATACCTATAGGTGTTTTGAATGCCGTTCTGTAGGCCCATAGAGCATCGTCTAGCTTTTTGGACCAATCCTTTCGTGATTGTCCAACAGTGGTTTCGAGGATCTTCTTGATTTCCCTGTTAGTTACTTCTACTTGTCCACTTGTTTGAGGATGATATGGAGTACCTACACGATGAGTGACACCATATTTTGCAAGAAGGGAATCTAAATACTTATTACAAAAATGCTTACCTCCGTCCGTGATTATTGCCCTAGGAGTACCATGCCTTGTAAAAATGTTTTTCTTGATGAAGCTCATTACACTTTTGGCATCGTTATTTGGAAGAGCAACAGCCTCTGCCCATTTTGACACATAATCCACCGCCACTAGAATGTATTGGTTTGAATATGATGGCGGAAATGGTCCCATGAAGTCCAGACCCCATACGTCGAAGATTTCGACTTCAAGGATGCTATTTAGGGGCATCTCATGTCTCTTCGAAATGTTACCTAACCTTTGACAACGATCACAAAGACGAACATAGTTATAAGCATCTTTAAAGAGATTAGGCCAATACAAACCACTTTCTAGTATACGCGCAGCTGTCTTGCTTGCTCCAAAGTGGCCTCCGCATTCCATGGAATGGCAAAATTTAAGGGCACTTTCTATTTCAGTCTCTGGTAT
Organism: Jatropha curcas; assembly: GCF_041381405.1. Taxonomy (NCBI): domain Eukaryota; kingdom Viridiplantae; phylum Streptophyta; class Magnoliopsida; order Malpighiales; family Euphorbiaceae; genus Jatropha; species Jatropha curcas. The sequence continues at coordinate 24,512,763 of NC_143156.1, forward strand.
ACATCTCCTGAATAGTTGATCACTGCAATACTTGAACAAAAATGGCTCCTCCCAATAGTAGAAATTGATATCATGAAAAAATTTCTTTCTCTGTTGGTAAGAAAAATTGGGAGGAGAAATTTTGCAAACAAGATAATTAACTATGTCAGCGTACCAGGGGGTTTGAGCATTTGCTACTAGAAGAAGTTGCTCATGAGGAAAGCTTTCATTGATTTGTAGCTCGCTTGTATCTTCTTCCCCCAATTCAAGCCTGGAAAGATGGTCAGCAACGAGGTTCTCGGTCCCCTTTTTGTCGCGAATTTCTAGGTCAAATTCTTGCAATAAAAGTACCCAACGAATGAGTCTCGGTTTTGCATCTTTCTTTTCCAGCAAGTATTTGATGGCGGAGTGATCTGTGTAGACTATTGTTTTAGCTCCAATTAGATATGCCCTGAATTTGTCAAAAGCAAAAACAATAGCCAATAATTCTTTTTCCGTAGTTGCATAGTTTAATTGCGCATCATTCAATGTGCGACTTGCATAATAAATAACATGCAACTTCTTGTCTTTTCTTTGTCCAAGAACGGCTCCTACAGCATGATCACTAGCATCACACATAAGCTCAAAAGGTAAAGTCCAATCTGGTGTAGTGATGATCGGGGCTGAGATTAATTCCTTCTTCAACCTGTTAAAAGCATCTAAACATTCTTTGTCAAAATCAAATGGAACATCTTTAACTAACAAATTGCAAAGAGGTTTAGTGATTTTGGAGAAGTCTTTTATGAACCTCCTGTAAAACCCTGCATGCCCAAGAAAACTTCTTATACCTTTTACTGTGTTAGGAGGAGGTAGTTTCTCAATTACCTCAATTTTTGCCTTGTCTACTTCAATTCCTTTTTGAGAGATTTTATGCCCTAAGACAATACCTTCACTCACCATGAAGTGACATTTTTCCCAATTTAACACAAGGTTAGTGTCTTCACATCGTTGCATTACTAGAGATAAATTATGAAGACATGCATCGAAGGAAGAACCAAACACAGAAAAGTCATCCATGAATATTTCAATAAACTTTTCCACCATATCAGAAAAGATGGACATCATGCACCTTTGAAAGGTTGCAGGGGCATTGCATAGCCCAAAAGGCATTCTCCTGTAGGCAAAAGTGCCATAAGGACAGGTGAATGTGGTTTTCTCTTGGTCTTCAGGAGCTATAGGTATTTGGAAGTACCCTGAGTAGCCATCTAAGAAACAATAGAAAGGATAGCCAGCAAGTCTCTCAAGCATTTGATCAATAAAGGGAAGGGGAAAATGGTCTTTTCGTGTTGCTTTATTTAGTTTTCTATAATCTATGCACACACGCCAACCTGTGACTGTTCTTGTGGGAATGAGTTCATTGTTTTCATTAGAGATAACAGTCATACCTCCCTTCTTTGGAACAACTTGGACAGGACTTACCCAATTACTGTCTGAAATCGGATAAATGATACCGGCATCTAGGAGTTTGATGATTTCAGCCTTGACTACCTCCTTCATATTTGGGTTCAGCCGCCTTTGATGCTCGATTGAAGGTTTGTAGTCTTCTTCCATCAAGATTTTATGCATGCACACACTTGGGCTTATTCCTTGTAGATCCAAGATAGACCACCCTAAAGCTTTCTTGTGCCTTTGTAGAACCTGTAACAACCTTTCCTCTTGATCAAGCGTTAGGTGAGAAGAAATAATAACAGGAAAAGAATGGTTCTCTCCTAAGAATGCATGTTTTAAATGAGGTGGAAGTTGTTTCAGTTCATGCTTAGGAAGTTCCTTTTCTTTTTCATTCAAGATGCTTGATTCGTTAGTGTTATTTTCAACATGCAAAGTGGTTTCCACACATTCATCAACAACATCAATTCTAAAACAATCTTCATAGTCCATAGGAAGTTTACAAGATTTAAGTACATCAAAGACAATCTCTTCCTGTCCAACTCTTAAGGTCAACTTACCCTCATAAACATCAATTAATGCTCTTGCAGTTGCAAGAAAAGGTCGTCCCAGGATTAGAGATCCTTCCCTGTCTTCATCAATGTCAAGAATTACAAAATCAACAGGAAAGATGAATGTACCTACCTTTACAAGCACGTCTTCTACAATCCCTCTAGGATATTTAATTGACCGATCTGCTAGTTGCAAAGACATCCTTGTTGGCTTGAGTTCTCCCATACCTAGCATCTTAAAAACTTCATAGGACATAAGATTAATGCTAGCACCTAAATCTGCCAAAGCTTTTTCAAAGTCAAGATTACCAATGTTACAAGGGATAGAAAAACTTCCTGGGTCTTTTAACTTTGGAGGCAATTTGTTTTGGATAATCGCACTGCACTCCTCGGTTAACATTACCGTTTCTTGATCATCAATTTTTCGTTTCTTGCGTAGGATATCTTTTAGGAATTTAGCATAGCTAGGCATTTGAGCAAGAGCTTCAGCAAAAGGAATATTGATTTGAAGCTTCTTAAATACATCTAGGAATTTGAGGAAGCTCTTGTCCTCTTGTGCTTTCTTTAATCTTTGTGGGAAGGGTACAGGGGGAACATATGGTTTTACCTTTTCTTTTTCCTCCAAGTCAATGATAGGTTCCCTTGTTTGTTCTTTTTCTTCTTTTTCTTTCCTTGGTGGTTCATCTAACTGTTTGCCGCTCCTCAAGGTAATAGCTTGCACTTGTTCCTTTGGATTCTTTTCAGTATTGCTAGGTAACGTACCTTGGGGTCGAGATGTCATCATGTTTGCAAACTGTCCCAATTGGATCTCCAAATTTCTTATTGCGGCCTGCTGGATTTTGTGGTTCTCTCTAGTTTCATTCATAAACTCCATGTGCGATTTGGAAAGAGCAGTGAGGAGGTCGTCATGAGATTTCTTTTCCGGAGGATGGAAACCAGGTGGTGCATTCAAGGCATTGTTAGGATTACCATAAGATAGATTAGGATGATTCCTGAATCTGTTATCATATGAATTTGAATAAGGGTAATTCTTTCTTCCTTGATTCATCACATAGTTCACTTGCTCTAAAGTTTGTGGATTTAAAGAGTCCATAATGCATTCTCCAATACCATGTTGTCCATTGCACCTATCACAAACTTGCATAACAGAATTTACAGGATTAGTGGTTAACATGTCCAATTTCCTTACCATGTTATCTACCTTGGCATTAAGTGCTGTAATAGCGTCTATTTCATAGACTCCTGCAGTTCTTCTCCTTTCGGTATTGTTTTGGTAATGGCTATTGCTTGCCATTTCCTCTATCAACTCATATGCTTCATCAATTCCTTTCTTTTCAAAAGATCCACCTGCAGCTGCATCTAAGGTAATTTTTATGTTAGGAGATAATGCATTATAGAAAGTTTGTACCTGTAACCACTTGGGCAAACTGTGATGTGGGCACTTTCTTAACAAGTCTTTGAATCTTTCCCAAGCTTCATACAAGCTCTCTTGATCATGATGAGCAAATGTCATTATCTCATTGCGCAACTTGGTGGTTTTTGAGGATGGAAAGAATTTAGCTAGGAATTTTTGAGCTAATTCATCCCATGTTGTGAAACTTCCAGCGGGACACGATTGTAACCAAGATCTCGCTTTATCCCTAAGAGTGAATGGGAAAAGTCTTAATTTGATTGCATCTTCAGAAACACCGTTTTGCTTGAATGTGTCACAAATTTCCAAAAAATTGGTGATGTGAGCATTAGGATCTTCACTAGGTAGACCCCCATATTGGATCGAGGTAGAGAGCATTTGGATAATTGCTGGTTTAATCTCAAAGTTGTTAGCTTCTACCCTGGGTCTAGTAATACTTGAGGTTGTCCCATTCAGATTAGGTGTTGTATAATCTCTCAAGGTACGGACCGGCTGTTGAAGTGGTGGTCCAACTATGTTTTCATTTATGTTTTCGTTTTCGTTGGCCATGTTTGCTTCTTGTTCGGGTTTTATTTCACGTGTTTTTCTTGCAGCGTTGTGCCTACGACAAGTTCGCTCAATCTCTGGATCAAAGACTAAAGGTTCAGTCCTTTTCGATCTTCTTTGCATAAAACACCTGGAATGATTCTTAGAAGAAAATTAAATAAAAATAAAAAAAAAAGTGTCTAAATTAACAATAGGGTAATTCGTATTGATATTGATATGCCAATTCCCCGGCAACGGCGCCAAAAACTTGACAGCGTTTTTTCGCAAGTATACGAAATCGCAACAAGTAATATAGAGTAAGAGAGTATCGTATCCACAGGGATTGTTTATCAAGTACCAAAATTATGTTAACCTATTATTATTTAGACGACGATAAGAGAGATTCACTGTAAGGTAAATAGAATCTTAAAGTAAAAATAGAAGAGATCAAACATAAAATTTAAGTGAAAAGAAATCAGGGGATTAAGCTACTAGGGAATTTGATTTCACTTAATTCTATCCATCTTATTCTATTAGTTCATTAATCAATTTTAATTGTTCAAGTAGGAGAACAACCCTAAAGTCACTAACAAGCTCTCCCGATTTATTGTTAGTTATTCTAATTCAGTTCAATTACCTATCTTTAATAGTGAAATTAAACATAAATCAGATTATTAGGTTTTAAGGTTGTTTTGTGAGTTCACAACTTAATAATTTATTAACTTATGAAAACCTCCCTTGAGTCAAACCATATAGCTTCCGCATCAAGTTGTTATTCTCAAGTAAATTATTATCTTTTTCATATCAATAACCCTTCTCCCGAATGTAGTTATTGAAATACCTCAATCCAGGGGAAAATTTCTGCCTGGAAGCATTAAGCACAATAATAATTTATAACGAGAACAAAGAAAAACAAATCTAATATCATAAATTGGAATCAAATTAAGCTACATCAAATCCCTAGTATAAGAGTTTAGCTGGTCATAGTAATTAAATTAAACTCAATCATGCTTGGCACATTCATCATATTTAAAGACAATAATAAAAGAAAGAAACAAGATGAAGAGTTTTAGAATAAAAACTGTATCACAACTATGTTGATGGCTTCCTTGAATCTTGGCACAATTGCTTGATGCTTGAAATCCTTTAGAGAGAGAACGAATTATGTAAAGAAATTGCCTAAAAACAACGAGATATATATTTTGCTATGAGAAGTTCCTTTCTTTATATAGAGTTCCTGAAGGCAAGTCTGATTCCTTTTAGGAAATAGAATCCTTATTTAATGCAAAATCCTTTATAGGAGATCATGACTGTTTAGACTTTTGATTTCTTCTTGATTAAGACTCCTTTTTCTCCTAGAATAGGTCCAGGTCTTGTTTAGTGTGTTTAGGAAACTCCCTGAAGTCGGCCCATGTGAGAAAAGGCTTGATTTGCATATTAAATTTACGCTGGTTCCGCCTGTGCAGCACGGGCGTGCTTCCTGGCACGGGCTGGGTGTGCTTTAGTCTGGAAGTCTGGCTAGTGAAGCACGGGGCGTGCTAGGCAGCACGGGCTAGCGAAGCATTGAGGCACGGGCGTGCCACTTAGCACGGCAAGGGCGTGCTTTTCTCTGGAAGTCTGCCTAGAGTTGTCACGGGCGTGCTATGCTTGACACGCCCTGGTCCCATTATAGCACGGTCGTGCCTTTTGGCACACCCTGGCCGTGCTTTCTTCTGTCTCTTCTTTGGTTTCCTTGGCTTCTAGCACGGTTGTGCTTTTTAACACGGCCTGGGCGTGCTAAAGGCTAAGTGCCTTGTATTATAAAGTTCTTTTCTGTGCCAAATTTCTGCAATTTTCTCTTAGATCAAGCGGATTAAAGATCAAGGAAGCTTTTGAATATAATTATACTAAAAGTGATTTAAAATCAAATTAAAGCAATAAAAACTTACTAGAATTCAAATAAAAACTATATTAAAACACTATAGAATTAACATCTATCAATAAACCTAATAACACCATACTCAGTAAAAGAAGATTGTATTAAATTCAAAATAAGAAATAGTAGAGCGAGATTAGAATTTACAGAAAAACCTAAAACAAAACAATTAAATTTGTTAAAAGCTCATTCAGTTAAAATATTAGAAATCAATTCTTTAATAAAATCAAAAGTAGAAAATATAAAAGATTTAAATAACAATATCCATTTAAATAGAATTCAAACTCAATTAGGCACAGATCTTGTTAAACATAAAATTCAAAATCTCCAAACATTAATGGAAAAAGAACTATGTGCTGATCATCCAAGTGCATTTTGGGATCGTAAACAACACATGGTAGATTTACCATATGAAAAAGATTTTGATGAAAAAACTATTAAAACTAAAGCTCGACCAATTCAGATGAATCCTGAATTAATTGAGCATTGTAAAATAGAAATTCAAGATTTAATAAATAAAAAATTAATTTGTAAATCTAGAAGTCCTTGGTCATGTGCAGCTTTTTATGTCAATAAAAATGCTGAAATTGAACGAGGTGTTCCAAGACTAGTAATAAATTATAAACCATTAAATACAGCTTTAAAATGGATCAGATATCCAATTCCTAATAAAAAAGACCTATTAAAGAAATTATACAATGCAAATATTTTTAGTAAATTTGATATGAAATCTGGTTATTGGCAGATTCAAATTGATCCTAAAGACAGATATAAAACAGCATTCACAGTTCCATTTGGTCAATATGAATGGAATGTAATGCCTTTTGGATTAAAAAAGCTCCTTCTGAATTTCAGAGGATCATGAATGACATATTTAATCCCTATAGTAAATTTTGTATAGTATACATTGATGATGTGTTAATATTTAGTCAAACTATTGATGATCATTTTAAACACTTAAAAACTTTTTGTATGGTAATTAGGCAAAATGGTTTAGCACTTAGTAAAACAAAGATGGATCTATTCAAAACTAAAACTAGATTTTTAGGCCATTATATTGAACAAGGTAAGATTCAACCTATAGAAAGAGCACTTGTTTTTGGTGAAAAATTTCCTGATGAAATTACTAATAAACCTCAATTACAACGTTTTCTTGGTTGTTTAAATTATGTAATTGATTTTTATCCCAATTTAAATTGCATGATAAAACCATTACATAATAGACTTTGTAAAAATGCTAGTCCTTGGACAACTCAGCATACTCAATTAATAAAAAAGCTAAAATCATTGGTAAAAGAAATTCCTTACTTATATATTCCTGATCCTAATGCTTTTAAAATTGTTGAAACTGATGCTTCTAATATTGGTTATGGAGGCATTTTAAAACAAAAAGTAAATGGTAAAGAAAGGATAATCCAATATACTTCAGGTCATTGGACTCCAACTCAATTAAATTATTCTACTATTAAAAAAGAAATTTTAAGTATTGTTATTTGCATAAATAAATTTCAATCTGATCTTTTAAATCAAAAATTTTTACTTCGTATTGATTGTAAATCTGCAAAAGATGTTCTGCAGAAAGATGTCCAAAACCTTGCCTCTAAACAAATTTTTGCTCGATGGCAAGCACTTTTAAGTATTTTTGAATTTGACATAAATATATTAAAGGCAATGATAATAATATTCCAGACTTTCTAACTAGAGAATTCTTACAGAACCATGGGAAGAAAGAAAGATAAAGGGAAAGAAATTAAACAAGATTCCGGCTCCCCAACTAAAGCTCTTTCTGAGCACTCTGAAGACCTTAAAACCTTAAACACTAAAACCACTCCTCCTAAAGATCTTAAAAAATGGATTGAAGAACTTTCTCAATCTCCCGAAGTAATTAAAGCCCTGCAGGGTATGGCATCCTCTTCCACAGAGGACCCAGGTATGTCTTCTAAATCTAAAGCGATCGTATCCGCTCATGATACGGCTACTCTGTCTCAAACGGTAGACAGTAAAGAGTTATCAAATCCGTTGATGGCTGTGGATTTGCCAAAAATCCAATATAAATCTACTGGTACTATACATAAATGGTTTGATAAAAATTTATTTGATTTTGAAATCGAAGTTGAGGATGGATATAATCATACCAATCCTTGGCAAATTATAAAAAACTATTATCCTGAGAATTGGTTTTTTATGCCTACAAACTTATCAAAACCTCAGGCTTATTATAATAATATATTATTAGATACTGATTCAGTAAACATCAAACATACTTTTGATAAAAATGGAATAATTTCTTATTCTTCTATAAAAATAAAACGCGTCATCCATCCTAAGGATTGGCCCGTATCTTCTTTAGTAACACCAGTAAAATTTAAAAGATTACATAAATATAATATGAGTTATAATTATTTTGATTATAAAAAAGCGTGGGATACGATATTTTGTCTTCAAAATCCCACCACTACTCATTCATGGTTAATATATTTTGATCAAAATATACGCACTGATTTAAAAATCCCAAATTGGTTTAAACGATGGTGGCAATTTAAGGGAATTTCAGAAGAAATCATTCCTCATGATATCCTTTATTTGTATCAATTCTTTAAAACCAATTATAAACCCAAACCTGAAGAAGTTCATATTCCTTCCTTGATGTATTATTGTATGACCTTCTTCACTCCATGGGTATATCAATGGTATTTTGATTATCAGTATGTTCCAGGAAGTCAAATTCCCATGATAATAAAAAGACATAAAATAAAATGGTGGGGATCATTCAAGAATTCCACCACTGAACATAAAATTAGCCAATGGATCCGCAATAAATTATCCAGCCCATCTAAACCAGCTTTAACCTATGCCCATACATTAGCTATTCAGGATAACCCCCAGTTTGGTATCCAAAAAGCCCAATGTCAGGCCCGGTTAGCTGCAGCCAAAACACCAGAAGAATATAGATTGATCTGTCAAGAGATGTCTGAACAACTTTCAACCATTTCAAATCAGCCCATAAAACCATCCACCAGTAAAGCCCAAAGTACATCCTCCAGTAAATCTTCAAACACTACACACCATAAAAGCAAGGGTAAAATCGTTTTACCATCATCCTCATCATCTAGTTCATCTAGTGACGAAAGTGATGACAGCGAAATCATAAAAATCCGAAGCAAAGCAAGTCAAAAGCAAAAAGATAAAGGCAAGAAAGGCAAAGCTAAAGGAAAAAGAAAAGAAAAAATAAAAAGAAAAGCAAAGAAAAAGGACACGTTAACTTCTTCCTCCTCATCATGTTCCGACACATTGTAAAAGAGGCATTTGCAACAGTAAAAGTTAAGTCACCAAGTCATTTTCAAATAGTAAAAGCCAAGGCATCTCCAACAGCAAAGGCCAAGGCATCTCCAACAGTAAAGGCCAAGGCATCTCCAACAGTAAAGGCCAAGGCATCTTCATCTACCAGTGGCAGACAAGGAACTATTCATTAATAGTAAAGATTCGCCAATTTTCCTATTAAAAAGGGAGCCTCTCCCCTTGTGAAGGCATAAGTTTTAGTCTTTAAGTTATTAGCTAGAATCCCTCTCTCCTTCGGTGCTCCTAGTTCGAGTTGTAAGAGTTCAAGTGGAGAAAGTATAAATCTAAAACTATTGTAAGTTTTAAATCTTGTATTTATATTTTGTAAGTAAATAAAGTTTGTATTTTATTTTAAACTGCTACGAATATAAGTCCGTGTTTACGGCACCTTTCTCTTCTCCCTCCACACTCTGACTTAATTCTGGGGATCCCAGGTTAAGGTTGCAGGAACCCTAAACCTTAATTAAAATAAATTAATTAAAATTGGTTGAATTGATTGACAAAATTTATTTGGTAAATTGATTTTGTTTGTGATAAGTATGCTCTGTGGATGCAGCTTAGTCTGATCTTCCACATCAGAAAAATTGTTTAAATTGTATGTTGATTTTATATTTAATGAATTATATAAGTATTCATATAAACCCAATTAATCATAGTATTTTAGTTCACAGTTATGATTTATCTTTAAATATTTGTATCTGTATTTATTTAAATCCTAGTAATAATCTTAGTGCTATACATATATATAATTTTATTTAAAATCAAATCTTAAAAGTCTTTATATTTGGTTTTGTTTTCAAAGTCATAAGTCATTGTTTTTATAAGTCTTTAGTCTTTGTTAGGGTCTTTTGTTTTGTTTTGCTTTGTAACGTGTTTTTGTTTTAAATTCAAAGTCTTTAGTCTTGTAAGTCTTAAGTCAATTTTGTTAAAGTCTTTTAGTTGTTTAGTCTTTAATTCTTATTGTATTTAATTATAAAAACGATCCAAGTCTTTTGTTGGTATATATATATATATATAATAAAGCTTTTTTTCATTTCCTCTTTAGATCCTTTTGTTATGATTTTGGCTATAAGAATTCTTAAAATTTTTTTACATTTATATATTTTTTGGACGATATATATATTCTAAAACGCTCAAGGATATTAAAATTTAAATTTCTGATATTAGATACGAAGATTACTTTTAACAATTTTTAAATGGATTATATTTTATATACAATTGAAACTGCTTTTTTTAATCTTATCTATTTTTAAAAGGTTATATATAATTAAAAATGTCTATTTTTTAAAAGTATTTATTTGAAATTAATAGATGTATATAAATAATACTTACTTTCATTCTTCTTTTTTTTTTTTTTTTTTAAAACTCATCTTATCTATATATCAACGACTTATTAAAATTTTTCTTTTATTTTTCTGTATATTTGATAGATATGTGTAGATAATTAGTACTTTAATCTTCTTTTCTTTAAAAAAAAGATTATCTATAGTTATAACAATATCTAAGTGTCTATCTATATTTTATATCAATCTACATATATCTATATATTTGTATCAAGCTAAAAGCATACATAAAGTATTTTATAACTACATTATTTCATTATTTATTCAACTTTTTTTTTAAAAATAAAATAAAATGGTATACACGTTGCTGCATCAATTTGAGCTCTACAAAAAATGATCGTGCAATAATAGTCTTGGATATGATTTTGATGATGAGAAAGTATATGAAGCTTTCAAAAATTTGAAATTAATTTAATAATTTTGGTTTGCTTTTTTTTGAGTTTTCAATTTGATTTTATTATATTTAATTGTAAAATAAATATAATTTATGGTACAATATACCAAAGAATCAATTTAAAATATATATTGGATAAGGGGTTGAAATTTGCAAAAAGAAGTTATTCAAGAGATTAACAATTAAAAACATTGGTCGCAATGTGCTCAAACAAATGGTTATTGTTTCATATCTTCTACTGATAAATTTAATTTGTATAATATTTATAAGTGTGTATACTCTCATTGTGTGGTAAGATAGGTTGCTCAAAATCCATTTGAATATAATTAAACTTTGAATTATTTATAAGACGTGATTTATATTTTAAAAAAATGTTACATGTATTATATAATTAATAAATCATAAATTATACGTGGCTCTTCACCAAATAATTAATAATCATCAAATATCAACCGATAAAACATTATTTTTTATTTTTTTTATTAACTTAATTAAAAGTAACTGTTAACCAATATCAAGGTTCATAATAATTAAGAACAAAAAGAAAGAAAGAGTGAAGAGACATGGAAGAAGAGTAGCTCTTGCAAACAAGAATTGGAAAAAGATTACCAACCAAACCATTGACTAGCCCATTTTCTCTTCTGCCTTGCTCGCTTTCTCTTTGGATCTGAGTCTCTCTTTCAAATGGGAAACAATCCATTCTTATTTGCCCCTACAGATTCCTATTCTCAACCATCATTACCGTCATCGTCGTCATCACAGTCGCCGTTGCAATCACCATCGCCGTCATCTAATTCATGTTCTTCACGTCCATCTTCCGATTCTTCTCCAAGTCTTAATTCTCCTTTGCAGCCTTCTCAACAAAGTCTTCCTCAACTGCCTTCCCATACTTCTTCAAGTCATTTTGATCCGCCTTCTGCGGCTGTTGTCGGACCCTGTGCCGCATGCGAAATCCTTCGCCGGCGATGTACTGATAAGTGTTATTTAGCTTCTTATTTTCCTCCAACTACTGAACCAGATAAATTGAACATCATTGATAGTGTTTTCGGTGTTAGCAATACGGTCAAGATCTTGCAGGTATTTATGATTTAAATTACTCTTTAATTAGAAATAATTATATGTCAATTACATATCGAATAAGTTATCTATCACAATTCACAAATGTTTATTTATTTATTTAGAGATCCCTTATTTTCATGATCTCATTTATTAGGATCACAGTTAAATTTATGAATAAATACTAAAGAGATTAAAGTACCCTTAGCTAATTTCAGTATAAAACCTTTATTTCATAATAATTGTCATATTTGATAAAATAGCTTGTTTCAAAATACTTATTACATTTGTGGTTTCAAGAAGTAATAAATACATTGTTTTTTCATATTTACTCTTTGTATATGACTAATAATTGCTATTTCAATTTAATGGTTTTTTTTAAGAATTAGTATTAAATTAAGCGTAATATAGTCAATTTACTCGATAATTTATTGTAATTTAGACAAATTTAATGAGTTTCTTAAGAGATGTGAATTTTAAACGTGATAAGTATTATAGTACAGAAGTAACAGTTGATTAAAATAATTGTTTCTAAGATTTCTCCCATACACAGCATATCATGCATTAATTCTCGATATATTTATTTTCGGAAAATGAATTAACATTGTTTTATTATTTTTCTTTTTAATTTTAGCTAAAGACAGGAGCAGACATTTGGTTGAATCAGGTTCAAATTTAATTAAATCGGAAAAATCAAACAGAATTGAAATGGTTATAAAATCAAATCAAATTGAATTAGTTTGATTTTGGTTTGGACTGAAATGTTTTTAAAATGTGTTTATTAAGCGGTAGGTTGCCTATAAATTAACCGACAGTTTGCTCAAAATCATTGGTAGCATATTTTCGATTCGTGAAACCGAATTTGTTTAATACAGTGAGTTATGGATAAAAGTATCAAAATACTTAAACTCATAACTTGCTCAAACTCATTATATATAGTAATTTTAATATTTCGTGTCCATCTTAAATCCGTTTATAACTATTTAATTTGCACTAATTGTGTTGGAGTGGATTATTCAATATACTCATTCCGTTCTTTGCTTAGTTTTGTGAATATTTATATTACATTTAAATTTAGTTAAATTTCAATATACTACCCATGTTCCATAATAATTATCACATTTAGAATTTCACGTTCCTTAAAAAAAATTGTTAAATTGTTTAAGTTACAATAAATTATTGAGTAAATTAACTATATTACTCCTAATTTAATACTAATTCTCTAAGAAAACTAGTAAATTGAAGTAATAATTATTGATCATATACAAAGGGTAAACATGGAAAAAAAATTTATTATTGCTTGAAACCACAAATGTGATAAATATTTTAAAACAAACTATTTTCTCCAATGTAATAAATATTATGGAACAAAAGTAATAATAATTAATTACTTTGATCATGCAAGTACTCTCCATGACCCGCTGGAATCTCTTTGATCATTTTAATAAAAATGCCAAATTATTATTATTGTTATACCTCAAAATTTTTGGATTTAAATTTAAATAGAAGTACGTGAAGACCCGAGGATTGCGTTGTCACTTCACTGTTATATTATATTATATATTGTTGGACAAAATAGTTTTATCCAAAGTTTTTGATAATCAAACAATTATGTGCTACTAATGATTTCAATTTAGCGTTCCTGATTAATAGATTACTTCTTAAGATCATCAGGAGTTGATTTATAAGATACAGTTGAAGAGAATCCATTTATGCCAACAAAAATTGTGGATGACACTAGAGTTTCTCAGCCAACAATAGAGTGGAATGGCAAGGAAGAAAGTAGCTCTCAACGATGAAGGAATCAATGTTCTCTCTCTACAAGAAAAATGTAGTTTAGACGCGCTGTAATCCATTGCTAATTAGCAATATGCAATACCAAACAGAATGTACCTAAAAATCTCATATTAAATCTAGAAACGGATTAGAAAAGGATTAAGAACGAATTATAAATGGATACATTAGAGACGGATTTCGTCACTAAATTTTGCGAGAAAATAAAACGTGTAATTTATAAATGAATTACCAACGGATTAGAAATGAAAATATCATATGTTTCTATATTTCTAAGGAAAACCGGACGATGCATTGAAACGATAGGTAACCAATTTTAGAAATGGATTGAAAGCAATAACAAGATTCTCAATGCTTTATTTTGCTATCTAATTGATTTTGAACCAAATTCATATAATTCTTAAAGCAATTTAACACTTTCCATTTAGGAGATATCGAGTAGATATTAACTGAAAAAAGCAAAATCATTAATAAGCGTGATCTAATGCAATGTCCAATATTTGGCAAAGTATCTTTAATGCTCGTTAGTTAATTGAGGAAAAATTATGTTGGTTAGTTGGGAATGGTGCTCAAATCCGCATTTCGAAAGACAAGTGGTTGTCGACCGGGTTTATTCTCCGCACTCTTTCTTAAATTTTAATGCTATGGTTAGTGAGTTAATTGACCATACTACACATACTTGGAGAACTGACCTTTTTCATTCTATTTCTATTCCATCTGAGGCTGAGATGATTTGTAGTAGTCTATTGTATAGTAGGAGGGGTTTGGATTTGTTTATTTGGCCTAGAAACAAAAATGGGATACGTATCATATGGCTCTTCATACATCAGCTTTTAATGGTGAAGAGTTTTCTTCAATGTCTCAAGATCATATTTTTTGAAAAGAAAAAAAAAAATGGAAGAAATCCCACCTAAGGTGAAGCATTTCACTCGTAGCGCATATGCCAAAACTACCTCCCCACTCAATTGAATCTTGCAAGAAGAGGGGGTGAGCTGTTATCAAGGTGTAGCAGATGCGGGATTGTTAATTTGTGGAGCATGTCATTCTAAAGTACCCGATTGCCAAAGATATTTGGATGTTGTGCCCATTAATTAAGGTTTCGTGATCAAATAGCTCAAGAAAGTTTCGAAGCCTGATTTTATGTTTATCGAGCTAGCAACAAAGTAGCTCATTTCTTAGCTAAGAAAGCTCTCTCTTCTAATTACGAAGTGCTCATGTGGATTAAGGACGCGTTCTTTAGTTTTAGATGTTCTTGTTTAGGCTAATTTAGCATATATCCTTTTCTTAATGATTATTTTTAAGTTTATCCTAAAAAAAAAATTATAATTTTCCTTTTAAATTAATAGTTCTTAGAAGCATGCATATCATAAATTTAGAATGGAACGAGTCAATCATCCACTTTGATATCTTATTGAATAAAAATAGCGATATTATTCTTCTATTAATCAAAAATTTCGATTTTTGGAAAATATCATGATCATCCACTTCGATTGTTTTGTGAAACCTATGTATTCATTTGGTTACTTAAATTACACATTTTAGAAGCTAATTACAAGAACTCATAAACTTAGTTCTTGCTTCATCCAAATTTAAGACAAACATCTTATTGGTAAGTTTGGTGGCAACTGTGGTCAGTGAAGATAATGACATGTGATAATTGTTAATTAGCAATAGTGACAAAGTTCCTTAAAATTTATGAGCGAAGTCTAGATCCAGAGAGGTGAAGAAACAACCATACACAAGTAGGTAGTAGAAGAAGAAATGTATTCACGGATTCAATCAGTGGCACAGCCATAATCTTTATAAAACTCTATTTTGAGAAATGTGTACATTGAAACGTATCCTACTATTTTTTTATTTTAATTTATACAGATTTAAAATACTTCTTAAACACTTTAAAAAAAATTTAAAAATTGTATAAAATTTTTGGATAAATTTATTAATAGAAATTTTAAATTGAATTTTTAAATAATATTTAAAATTAAAATTAAAATTCTTGTTATTATTTGTAAATTCATTATATTATTGATTATATTTAAATTCAAAAATTGATTATAAATTTAAAGCTGATTTTACAAGGGTGCCAAAACGGGATACACACACACACACACACACACACACACATGTGTGTGTGTGTGTTATTTCTATACGATTCAATTTATTTTTCTTAAATTTATTTCATAACTCTAAATCCCAAACAATTGAAAAATGAGGCGTGTTTTTTTTTTTTTTTTTTCAACAATGACGTTCATAAATTTCACCGCGTCTTTTGTGTTGACATATCACATCTATGATATGTTGGTGCAGCGCGTTCGTGTTCGTGTGTCTCTGTATTGTCCTCTGTGTATTCGTCCCTGCTCACAAGGAGCTGCGCCTTAACGCGGTAATATTTCATACTTCAAAAGCATTAGCAGACCAAAATTAAAAAATAAAACACAGTACCATTGCATCTTCTCTTTCTCTCTCTCGCAAGCTTTGTCTTTGGGTCTGACAATCTCTGTCAAATGGGTAACAACCCATTCTTATTTCCGTCTACAGTTTCCTATTCTCAACCATCGTTACCGTCGTCACCATCTTTTAATTCATACATACCATCTCCATCTCCATCTCTATCTTTTGATTCATATTCTCCATCTTCTCCAAGTCTAAATTCTCCTTTTCAATTTTATCAAAGTCTTCCATCACCGCCTTCCCAAATTTCTTCAAACCATTTCGGTACCCCTTCTGCGGATGCTGTTGGACCTTGCGCGGCCTGCACAATCCTTCACCGGCGATGCACAGATAAGTGTTATTTAGCTTCCTATTTTCCTCAGGGTGTTGAACCACACAATTTTACTGTCGTTGATAGCCTCTTTGGACTTAGCAATGTCGTAGAGTTGCTGCAGGTATGATTTTAATTACTCTTTAATCTGAAAATAATTATGTGCCGTATATATATAATTTTTCTATGAACGAAAAATGAATAGAACTGATTCAAAGAAAAAGGTATTGTTTTAATTTTATCAATATATATTATAAAAATAAAAAAGTTTTTCATGTTCGAATCAATAATGTCATGAATTATATATATTTTATTTTTCTAAATTAGACATGTTGAAAAATTAGCATTATAAAGATTTATACTACATTAATACGTCTTAGCTTTTTACCTACTCCCATTCGATCACTACAGCGAGGAACAAGTCAAAATATATTTTCATATTTTTCATAATCTTCATAAATATTTTTCATAGGACATATTTATGGGATTCTGATATTATTGACCATTTGTGTTTCATATTGACTTAATTGAATATAATTTAAATAGTTGGAGACCAATTTGAAATGAATATTTTCAAACCGAGTTTATGGGAACACAAATAAAACCAATGAAAATTATGTGAGATCTATATAAATTTTTTACAATCTCCAATTTATTATACTATAGTCCACATTTATAGTTTTTAATTCAATTGAATCTTTTTAGGTTCTAACCATTTATACACGCTACTTTGCAAATTGGGTGGTAATAATCACAAACTTTGAAAAATATTAGGTGTAAGTGTAAATTTGAAATAAGTCGCAAAGTTAGAGAAAAATTTCAAAAGTCAATGGATCCACATACACATATGTTTATGTATTATTGGTTTGCTATTCGATGTAGGACATCCTACATGGAATCACCGCTTGTGTCAATTAGTTCTGGTTTAAATTTTGGGAACTGAATTAAATTTGCACGTAAAGAGCAGAAAAGGAAAAGTATTAGCACTAGTTTGATAATAATGTTGTTTATTTTGCAGCAGAATAGCAATTCTTTGTCTTACGTTCCACTATTATTGTTGTTGAGAGACACAAGTAAAGATGGAAGTCAACTCCAGGCAAATCCCAGCAAGATTAGCAATATTGCTTCAACTGGAACTCCAGTTAATATTAATGGCCAACCCATGCTTGCCAATTTTGAAAATTCAAAAGCTCATTCATACAATAGTTCTTCAAAGCCTCCAATGATGTTTGGAACTAATCACGCTGGCACTCTTACATCTCCAGTGAATAAGTTTGGGGATAATAATGATCTTGAATTTCAGGTTAATAAGGTAGATGAATCTCTAGAGGTTAATGTTAATCCAAGCGACAAAATTGTATATGATAGTAAAAGTTTCACATTTGCTCATTCATATAGCACTTCTTCAAAGCACTCTTACATCTGCAGCAAAGATTGGTGATAATAATGTTCTTCAATTGCAGGCTGATATGGAAGATGAATCTCTTAAGGGTAATGTTGCTCCTCAAGATGATACTGAAGGATTTACATTCGTTGAAGTAAATTCTGTTAGAGCAAGTGCAGACAAAGTAGTTTGTTGCGACTTCTCATCAGATGGAAAATTACTTGCCAGTGGTGGACATGATAAAAAGGTGGTATTGTGGGATACAGAAAGAGAAAATTTAAAGTCGAACACCATCCTTGAAGAACATTCATCACTGATTACAGATGTTCGTTTTAGTCCAAGTATGCCACAGCTCGCAACATCTTCATTCGATAAAACTGTCAAGGTCTGGGATACAAATGATCCCAATAAATCAACAAGCACATTTACAGGACATTCTACTCCTATCATGTCAATAGATTTCCACCCATTTAAGGATGATCTTATTTGCTCTTGCGATGCAGATAGTGAACTGCGTTACTGGAGTATTCAAAATGGTACTTGTCTAAAAATATCAAAGGGTGGTACAGCCCAAATAAGATTTCAGCCGCGTCTAGGGAGGTATCTTGCTGCTGCTAATGAGAATGTTGTAAATATATTTGACGTTGAGACACAGGCTCGTGTGAGTTCATTTCAGGGACATTATGAGCCAATTGACTCTTTATGTTGGGATCCTTCTGGACAGTATCTAGCGTCTGTAAGTGTGGACTCAGTTAGACTCTGGGGTCTCCAGTCAGGGAGTGTATTGAAATGTGTTCATGTCTTGAGTTGTGTTGGCAACAAATTTCAGTCCTGTATTTTCCATCCTACAGACCCTTCTTTGCTAGTCATTGGTGGTTACCAGTCCTTGGAGCTCTGGAATATGGCTGAGAAAAAGTCTATGACTCTGCCTGCTCATGAAGGATTAATTAGTGCCTTAGCTGTATCACCTTCGACAGAGTTGATTGCTTCTGCTAGCCATGATAAGTTTGTCAAGCTTTGGAAGTAACCTAATCATACAATACGCTTTTAATGTAAATCCATAATTCTCTTAGCAAAAAATTTTAGTACTTACAATATTAAAAAAGTTATTTTTTCGTTTTTGTTTTAATTTATATAGATGATAATTATGCTAATATTACTATCAGTTATTACAATGTTGCATTATTTTATTTTACTGTAAGTGAACATTAGAAGAGCTATAACTATAATTGATTATATAATAATTAATTTTATTGCAAGAGTATTTTATATATTAAAAAATTTATTTATATATAATTTTATTATATAAATATGTTAAAGTATATAATAGATTTTGATGGATAGCATGTGTCATAGCAGTTCAAATCTACGATAGATAGTTAATTTAATATTTATACATGTCCCAAATTCATTTGTTAATATTTAAAATTGCTGAAACTCTATGCTGAATTTGTTAATATTATTTTTAAATTGATTAATGATTTAATTAATTTAAATTATACAATACCCTTTACTGGTTATTTTTCAATTAATTATTTTAAAATTATTACCATTTTATATTTTTACCCTTATGCTATAAAAACAATCAACTCCAACATTTTACTAAGGTATTGCATCTAATTATATTTAATTATAAGCTAAATCATAAAAAAATCTCAAAATTTAAGCGTAGTTTTAATTGTAATTTAAATTTTTTTTCTAATATTTTGAACTTCAACTTTAATTATAATAGCATCATAATTTCAAATTATACCAAATTTACTTAATAAAATATTATTTTCGTGAAACTCATATTATGTAGGATGATTTTACTGCTTAGAAATAAATATTTATTTATATAAATATTAAAATAAAAATAATATATTTATCTTTAAAATAAAATATTATTTATTTATATAATATTGACAACAAGTAGTGATTCCTACAAATAAATTGACGTCACAACGAATAAAATTTAGTTTTATAAGAGATCTAATTTAAATATAATTTCAATAAATCAAAACTAAAATTTCATGCTTAAAAAATAGCAAAACAAAAAACTTAAACCCGAACTAAAAATCATGTTTAAAAACACAATAAAATAAAAAACTTCAACTCATATTCTATGTTTATAATTAACTTAAGTATAAGGGAAACATATTTCCAAATTTGCGTTCAAATGGTATAGGTCCAATGAAAATAATATTTTATTTATTAAATTGGGTTTAATTAGAAATTATAATACTGTTGTAACTAAAGTTTAATTTCAGGGTATCAGTAGAAGAAAGTTAGATTTATAATACAATTAAAACTATTATGAGATTTTTTTAATGATTTAGCCTCTATATTGTTATAATATTTGTTTAGAAGTATTCTAAAGATACAATATATCCATGCATTTGTATGGTCTGATATTATAATTTTTTAAATTATTAAGAAATAAAAATCATAGATTTAGAAATATTTTTCCTTCTCATTATTTGCAAGTATTAATGATAATTATATAAATATTATAATCAGTAAACCTTCTTAAATAAAATAATAATTGAATAAATTAATTTATAGCAAATTTATTAATATGGATGTTTTGGTCTTTCTATTAATTCTTTATTCTATTGATTCTATTATTTTTAGCGACTAAAAACATTAATATAATCTAGAATAAGAATTTAATTCTCCATTTCATCCCTCCTTCCCAACTAAAGGTGGCCTTACTTTTAAGACTCCATGCTTAAAAAGCATTAGCAAACAAAAATTTTAAGAAGGCACCACCATCTATTCCATTATTGACCCAGTTTCTCCTCTCTCGCTAACCCTAGCTTCAAATGGCAAAATACCCATTCGTATTTCCCTCTACGTTTTCCAATTCTCAATCATCAATTCCATCATCTTCTTCTTCTTCTCCGTCACCATCTTTTTATTCATCTTCTTCATATCCATCTTCTCCAAGTCTGACTTCCCCTTTTCAGCCTTCTCATCAAAGTCTTCCCTCACCGCCTTCCCAAAATTCTTCAAACCATTTCAGCTGGCCTTCTAAGGATGTTGTCGGACCTTGCGCCGCTTGCAAAATCCTTCGCCGGCAATGCACCGACAAGTGTTATTTAGCTTCCTATTTTCCTTCAACTACCGAACCACATAATTTCACTGTCGTTGGTAGTCTCTTCGGACTCAGCGATGTCCACGAGTTCCTGCAGGTATGATTTTAAATTACTCCTTAATTAGAAAACAGTTATATACCAAATTGAGTTCATCATTATCTATTTCTTGGTGCGTCTATTGGGACGGAATTATCATAATTTGAGCCCGATGCTGGCTAGATTCCATTGCAATGAATTTGTAAAATCTTGTGCAATTGATTTAGAATTTTACATTTTCTAGTTGGTATGATTGACTTTTGTTCTATGAGGTTGAAAAGTTAAACCAAATTTCATTTTTTATAAATGAATTCTACGTCTTCGAGTCATTTAACCAATTAAGGGTAGTGTGGCTTTGGAAAAATTCAAAGCTATACCTCAATGAAGCTATACCTCAATGAAGTTCAAATAAAATTTTGTTAATTTTAGTAGTATCAGATTGAATTTAGGAATCGAAATGAAAATAAATTGCAAGTTCATGTAGTACTTGACTCAATTAGTCCAATCTAGAATTAGTCTTTTTCAGAATGAAATTAAATTTGCACATCATGAGTTAAAGAAAAAGTGTTAACATTAGTTTGATCAAAATGTTGTCTATTTTGCAGCTGAACAGCAATTCTTCATATTACGTTCCACTATTATTGTTGTTGAGAGACACAAGTAAAGATGGAAATCAGCTCCAGGCAAATCCCAGCAACAATAGCAATATTGTTCCATATCGAACTAATGTTAATATTAATGGCAAACCCATGCTTGCCAATTCTGAAAACTCAAAAGCCCATTCATACAGTAGCTCTTCAAAGCCTCTAAATATGTTTGGAACTAATGATACAGGCGCTCTTACATCTCCAGCAAATCAGTTAGGGGGTAATAATAATAATAATCTTGTATTGCAGGCTGATATGGTGGGTCTAAATATGCTTGGGGGTAATGTTGATCAAAGTGATAAAGTTGCTCGTAAACATGATACTGAAGGGTTTACATTCATTGATGTAAATTCTGTTCGAGCAAGTGGATCCAAAGTACTTTGTTGCGACTTCTCATCAGATGGAAAATTGCTTGCCAGTGGTGGACATGATAAAACGGTGGTATTGTGGGATACAGCAAGAGAGAATTTAAAGTCGAAGACCATCCTTGAAGAACATTCATCGCTGATTACAGATGTTCGTTTTAGTCCAAGTATGCCACAGCTCGCAACATCTTCATTCGATAAGACTGTCAAGGTCTGGGATACAAATCATCCCAATAACTCAATACGCACATTTACAGGACATTCTACCCCTATCGTGTCAATAGATTTCCACCCATTTAAGGATGATCTTATTTGCTCTTGCGATGCAGATAGTGAACTGCGTTACTGGAGTATTCAAAATGGTACTTGTGTAAAAATATCAAAGGGTGTGACAACCCAAATAAGATTTCAGCCGCGTCTAGGGAGGTATCTTGCTGCTGCTAATGAGAATGTTGTAAATATATTTGACGTTGAGACAGAGGCTTGTGTGAATTCATTTTTGGGACATTATGAGCCAATTTACTCTTTATGTTGGGATCCTTCTGGAGAGTATCTAGCGTCTGTAAGTGGGGACTCAGTTAGACTCTGGTGTCTCCAGTCAGGGAGTGTATTGAAATGTGTTCATGCCTTGAGTTGTCCTGGCAACAAATTCCACTCCTGTGTTTTCCATCCTAATTACTCTTCTTTGCTAGTCATTGGTGGTTACCAGTGTTTGGGGCTTTGGAATATGGCTGAGAGCAGGACTATGACTCTTTTTGCTGCTCATGAAGGATTAATTAGTGCCTTAGCTGTATCACCTTTGACAAGCTTGATTGCTTCTGCTAGCCATGATAAGCTTATCAAACTTTGGAAGTAATATAAGCATCTCTCTAAGCATTTTTATAATTGTCATTTGACTATTTTCAACTTAAAAATCTTTTTTTTTTTTTTTTTGAATGCCAAAGGTAGAAATTTATTAATAATGGTTTGATTATTTGACTTCGAAGTCAATATGTGAGATCTTATCCCCGTCCAATCTGCAGGCTGGGCCGCACTGCCTTAGAAGCATAATTAATACCTTGTTATGATTAAAAATCACCAATGTTATAATTAAAAATCACCAATGAACTCCAACTCCTCCTTTAATGTAACTAAACTGAAAAAAAATCACCAATGTTATAATTAAAACATCTTCCTAGATCAAGCCATTGTTAGGTGAATTCTTCTCTTTCTTTTAATGTAATCAAACTAAAAGAATTCATCAATATTATAATTAAATCCCAAAATCAATCAATTATCATATCAAAGAATATTTCAAAAATGAATATTCAAAAACCTTTCTTTTTGCTATCAGATACCCGTCAAGGTCAACTCTATTACTGTCTCTTTAATTAAAAAATGGAATAAATCTCAATTTTCCCCCTAAATTTAAAAGTAATATACAATTTACCTACAAATTAACTTTTTATAGAATTTACAGTTAAAATTGCATTAGAACAAAAAGCGTATTTTTTTTTAAAAGTAATGTTTTATATTTTAACTAATAAAATTATTTTAAAAGTTTAAAATTAGGAAAGAAACGTATAAAATTAGAAAATTTTTTGATAATATTGAAACATTTGATTACAAAAGTATTTATTATTTTCTGGTTTCATTATTTTTTAATTTTATTTATTTAGATTCAATGTTTAATTATTTTTAATTACTTATGATTTACATCAAATAATTTATTTTTTTATAAAAAATCGAGCATTTTGCATTTTTTGGGGTCCTTTATTAGTGTCTTTTCTTCAACAAGACATGTATGAGGTCAAAATTAACAAGAAAAAAATAAGTTTAAAGTATTGACTCACAAAGTCAAAAGAAGTGACCAAAATTGAAAACAAACTCCAAAGTTTAGGTTTTTTATTTTTATTTTTATTTATTATTATTTTTTTAATCATTAGGCCTTTTTTGATATAATTATGCGGTATGTCCATGTGGTTTTGAGATGGTAATATGTGGATCTCACTAACAACCATGTCAAGCGAGCTTCTAACACTTCTTGAAAGGAGGCTATTGTTGCTACAAAAACTAAGTTCAATGCTGTAATTGATAAAATTTAAAAACAAAAGGGCCAAAATTGAAAAAAACTTATAAGTTTAGGCTTTTTTGAAGTCATTAAGCCTAATGTAAATTGTAAATTAAATAAATTTATTTAAAAATCCTATTAGTAAATAATATAATACTTCATCTATTAAAAATTGTAAAAAAAAAAATAAAACAAATGTGCGTGTCTATATATAGGAAAAAAAATTAAATTTAATTGAGATATAATTAAATTAAAAATACGAAAATATTATTTTATCTGGCTTGACTTATATAATTAGATATTATAAAAGGGAGATACTAAGCCAAGCTTTAGAGTTATATATTTTAAATTTTTTAATTAAAAGAAAAAGGCATTATATTAAAAAATTAATAAGATGTCATGTATATTTAGTATACTTTTAAATTAATTATATAAAAACAAAATAACGTTTTAACATATAAGTATTTATTAAAATTACAAGTAATTTATTTTGGGTATGAATTGTTAGTAAATAATTATTTACCTTTGAAATTTATATTTTTCTTATAGTCATGTAACTCGTGTTCTCCTTTAGATTTACACAATTAAACACCCATTCCGACTCATTTTATTTGCACAGTTTTTTTATTAAAAATTTAATCAACAAAAATTATTTTACCCTTTTTTACCTTAACTCATTAAGATATTTATAAAAGTCCTATATTTTATGAACAGTCATAAAAGTTATTACGAGAAAAATAATTATTTACATATCTAAATTTAGAAACCTTGTAAACATTTTGAGATATTTAAAAAGGAATAACAAGCAAATAAAATGAGACGGAGGGAGTAATTACTTTCATATTTAAAAATTAAAAAAAAATTAGATATGAAATAAAAAATAAATACTTGATTTTTTATAATCTATTCTATATGTAATAAGTCATGAGTGTATATCTAATTGTTCATAATTAAATCTTTCATCCTAAAGATTAAAAAAAAAATGTATCACTGGAGAAAGTTTCACTCCTCCATTATAGTCTTATAATATATGTTCATATTATAAGATTTTCCTTTTCTAGCCAGAGGGTGCGTATGACTTCAACCATGCTGTGTTGGATTTTTCAGGGGCAAAAGCAAAGAGGGGTACTTTTTTTTTTTTTTTTTTTATATACCACCGGTATTCGAATCCTATTACTAAAAACCGCCTAATCCAGTTCAGAGTTTAGTTACAGTTAAGGCTCATCGTTCCTTCCTATAGGTGCATTTTATGGAGATCGAACCCAAAAACTCTTTCCACATGTCCAGCCTGCATTACCAATTAAGCTACAACTTGTAAGTACAGAGGGGCACTTTTTGGTCTAAAGTCTAACTTAAGGTGTCATGGTCTCCATTTTGAAGCCTCTGTCTGAAATGCATGTGTTATTCAATTTCTTTCCTAAAATTTGTCACTTTCAATGGTTTCGGCAACTTTCAACCTGATATCTTTCTCCATAAAGATTTATATCCTGAATTAGGAGTCAAACATATGGTCTATGACTTATAAAATGCAGAAATATTGACTTCGAGTCATTCCATGTCGGAGTCTTATGAGCAGAATTTCAAAGGGATATCCTTTGATCTAAACATGCTTATAATTAGTTTAGCTTTTAAGCTAATATCTTTTGCCTGTAAGATGGCCAGCTTAGGTAACTACTTCTATATGCAAACCTAGAACATCATGGTTAAGGGTTGTAAATTAACTGAGTCGTGCTAAGTCAAGTTGAAATTTTATATTTAGCTTGAATTTGGCTCGACAAAGATATATTTAAAAATAGCTAAGTTCAAACTTGATCCAATATCATACATGGCAAAGTTTAATCTCGAGCTCAAAATTATTAAATCAAAATGACATCATTTTAATGCCAATTTAATTATCTTAGGTTATTGAGCAAGCTCACGAGATAGCATGTGAGCTCGGTTCGACCAAATTGGCTTGCAAGCTAAATTAGTCGAGCTCAAGCTTGAGCTTGTCTCATTTATTTAACAAGTTCGACAACTCAATTCAATAAATTGTTTGAATGAATTCGAATGAGCATTTATCAAATCGGCTCTCAAACAACTCACGAATTATTCAACTCATTTTACAGCCTTAATCAAGGCCACCATGAGAACTTGTCTCATCATTTTGATGCTTTATTCCGGGATATTTATTAAATATGTTGATTAAAGATCATTAAAATTTATTTTTAAGGTGAATTTTCAATATTTTAATCGTAAAAATTATAAACCAATTAAACAGTAATCCAATTCTTTTAATAGCATCTAAAACTGTGTTTTCTGTAAAATAATTTTGAACGTAATGTCAAAAAGATCCAATTAGCTCTTCGGGAATGGAATTAAACAAAACAAAAATAACATTGCTTAAAGGAAGAGGAGTTCTGCTAACTACATATGAATGATACCCTTTCCCTTTGAAAAACATAGTTAGATTCATCTTATGCCAACCCAATTTGTAGGATTGGCCGCAATGCCTTAGCCTCCAATTAGTTTCTTTTTCACTCCGTCCTTAATAATAGGCTAATTTTTCTTTTTCACCCGTGCCATAATCTGGGCAATTTCCTTTTTTAAACGACTATATATATTTAATATTAGTTTCTTATTATATATTATATATATATTTTTTTTTTAGAAAAAACCAAACTAGAAATTTCATTAAGTAGAAACTGTATACAAATATAGAATGCAGATCAATAGATTTCTATATTTTTGTATAAAAAGCCTAATAATAAATCACTTATACAAAGAATAAAAAAAATATAATCTCGATTTGAAGTATGTGATCGAGTTGACAGAACATAATATTTGTGCCATAGGCGATCGCTTGCTCCACTTGGTGGCTATTTATGGCCACTGTTCGACTTCATGGTCTTTCTACAAGTCCGATCTAATTATCTTTAAATTTCTTCCTTCTATCGGAAATGAAATCTATACTTCTTTCTATATAACTATCTAAATAATAAAATATGCTAAATAAAATCACCATAATAGTAATAACACTAACTCAGAACTAGATCTGAGAACAAAATCTCAATATATGAATAATAATAAATCTTAATATTTGGGCGACAATAACTCAAATTTATATTTGTATATAGTATAAAAAACAAATAAAAAGGGGAAAGGGGTAACCACCAGTGAGAGCTCACTCATGGTCGCTTGTAGAGGAAAGAAAGAGAGCTTTTAGGTTTTAGATTTTGGAAGATAGAATCGAAAATATACTTATTATACCCTTATGCCCTTATTTAATTTGCATTGTTATTAAGTAAATAATATTAAATGTGATATTGAAAAACCACATCACATATTAATGTTCTTTATATATATATATATATATATATATATATATATATATATATATATATATATATATATATATATAGTTCCCAAAGCCTAAATGCTTATGTGGAAACATATTAGAATATGAAAATGATGATGTGACATTTTATTTTTTCATTATAATTAATTTTTTTCATAAAAATTAATTTTTTTATTAAATAATTGAGCTACAAACTAATAAATATAATAAAAGATTTCATTATAATTAATAATTTTTTTGCGTTTAATAAATATAAGTTTTTTATTAAATAGTTTTTCTTCTATTAAAAAAACGAATGGAGTTAGAGTCATAGTTAATAAAAATTAATTAAATAATATAGTTACGTTAATAAATAGAATCAAAATTAATATTTAGTTCACTAAAATTTGTTTCAATAAAATAGAATACTCTCATACCTCATCTAAATTTGAATATATAAAAATTTCAAAGAAAAAAATAAATAATTAACTAAATATATCAGTTGAATTACAATAATTTGCTTATAATAATAATTATGCTAATTAATATTTCAGTTCATTAATTGAGAATTTTAAAAAGAGAGTATAATTTTACTATTTATCATTTAATCAAAATTACATAAATAAACTATTTAAATTAAAGCAACACTAATATAAATTACAATAATTCTATTAAAAATTAAATTCAGTTTAACTAAAAAAGTTGAAAATTATACAATCCCCTACATGAATAGTTATTTACATATTTTAGAATAGTAGTAGCCAACTAGCAATAATAATAGTCTTGAATTTCTAAATGACAATTTAATATTAAATTTTTAGAATTTCTAACATAATAAAGAGAGACGTTGAATATTAAATAAGGGTATTATAGAAAAAATGCATAATTATATGAATAAAGACTATATTTTAATCAGTGTAAAAATACCTTTAGACATTATTATGCAACGAAGGGAGTATATGACATGAGAAGTATACTTCATAACAATTTTTTTTTCTCTTTTCTTTTTCCGATATTCTTTAGCCATGTTTTTTTCTCATGAAATATTCTATAAAGCATTTAATAATAGTGAAATATTTTATGGAGACATTTAACTATAATCAAAATTGGGAAAATTACCTTCTCCAAAAAAATTGGGAAAATTACTATTTTGTCTCTAAAAAATATTTAAATTAATTGGCGTATCTTTATATTCTGAAAATACATTAATATATTCTTAATTTTTATTTCTGTCATTCCATTTGATCTTTCCGTTTATATTTTATATTTTTTCGTTAAATTCTTAGCGAAAAGATAAAAATACCCTTAATTAACAAATAAATAATACTGCTCATACTCAAAAATTATATCCACCACTTTTTTACTTTAGAAAAAAAATTAATAGAAAAAATTATGAAGTTTTGCGTTATACATATGTATATTTGTCAAACACAGTGATCGACCTGCTACTAATGGCAACAATACTACAAACTCAGAGAAAATGGTGACAAAGTAGAACCAGATAATTCTCTCCGATTCCTAATAATAAATTACCCATTCACCATCTACTAGGAGGACCCATCCAACAAACTATACCCATCAAGCTCAATCATTAACTTCAAAGGCCACACATCGGTCCGCCACTGATCAACGCAGAATAAGGTCTAGCCACACTCCTTGTGTGGACAAGTAGACATGACCTCAATATAGTCACAACGCCATGTTAGATTTAATTTTCTATTGTGGGCTTAATATGTAAAATAAATATGTACAGCAGTCTAATTGTAAAATCAATTTTAAATGTGGTCTTGATTGTGAATAATTGACTATTGAGGTATCAACTAATTATAGATATTAAGTGTAGAGACCATTATATAATTCATATTTC
Organism: Jatropha curcas; assembly: GCF_041381405.1. NCBI lineage: Eukaryota > Viridiplantae > Streptophyta > Magnoliopsida > Malpighiales > Euphorbiaceae > Jatropha > Jatropha curcas. The sequence continues at coordinate 24,541,998 of NC_143156.1, forward strand.
GTTAAAGGACCGAAATAGGAATTGTACTAACGCTACAGGTATATAAAGGTCGTGGTCCCCAGAGGAGTTAAATACGATTCAGTTTTACGTTCCTTTCGTACTGCTTCCGCTAAAATCGATTCTTCAATTCTCTGGAAGGCTGCAAACCTAATTCTACACATCAAGATCGACGAACAACGATGTCAGGTACGCAACCTTTTCTTATTCAATCTATTTTGTTGAATCTAGTGGTTTGCACGATCTAGGTTATTGTGGAATTATTTGAGATTAATCCATAACAAGTGGTATCAGAGCTTTGTGCATAATTGCTAGATTTTAGATTGATTTTCGTATGTTTTTTTTTTTTTTTTGTTTTCCCTACTGTTTACGGATTGAGTGTTTTGTTTAATAAAAAAAAAATTTTGTTCTCATTGGGGAATACGAAGAACAAGGTAAGAGGTTTTGATATTTAGTGTTTTGTGTTTTCTTTTGATTCAATCATGTGTTGGACCCTGATTTTCACGTCGGTGGTATTTTGTTTTTGCTGGCCGGATTTTGTTTAAAAAAAAAAAAAAAAACCTTTTTGCTGGCCGGATCTCCAATTTTGTTCTTTGGAGAGAGTCGGCGGAAAGGAGCTGTCTCTCATCGTTTTTTGGTTTTAAGGTTAGGGATGGAAAATTTCAGATTAGGCCCCTAAGTTTCTGTAACTTCAAATTAGGCCCCTAATTTTCTGTAATTTCAGATTAGGCCCCTAATTTTCTGTTTTCTTTCGTCTAGACCCATGGACATATATTTAATTAAATTAGACCCCGAACTTTATTTATTCAAATTTATTTAGTCATATTTTATAACTTAGTCTCTAATTTAGTGACTTAAAGACTAGATTATAATTTTTTTTTTTAGGGCTAAATAATTTTAGATTATTAAATATTTAGACAATCAACTCATTTAATTGCAATTGTTTTGTTTTAATTACAATTAAATGAATTAATTTGTCGACTTGAGATTAAATTTTGGAGTGATTAAGTCCCTACTGTGTTTGATATTTGTTAAAATAAATTGATTTGATCAATAAGTCACCAAAGTGACCTCTATTGCTTGAATTGATTTATTTTAGAATATTAGACAGGTGTATTAGAATTCGTTGCGGATAGTTAATCGGCCCAAAGGAAGGTTACTATCTGGCTGAGTTTTGAATACGTATTTGGCAATAAATATCTGATAATTGTTTGATTATTTTCCATGACAATGATATATCGGCCCAAAGGAAGATTTATTATTTGTCAGGACTATGTTATCAATATTTGATTGCTGCGTTGAGATACTAATTACAAGTTAATGTTTTACATCCAAAGATGAGAATATTAATGTTGTGTCTGTATCTTATTTCCATTTTTGATCTCTACTTATGTGAATTGTTTCATTTGTGGATTGTGAGCTTATACTTATCTATTTGTTTATTTTCTCCAATGTCAGCTAACATGTCATTTAATCCTGATTGTGTCCCTAAACTTGAGGGATCAAATTTTGAGTCTTGGAAATCAGACATTATGATCTTTCTGGGCTGTATGGATTTTGATCTTGCATTCAGGATGGACGAACCTGCTCCTCTTACTGATACGAGCACTGATGTTCAAAGGGTTCAGTATGAGAAGTGAGAGCGTTCTAATCGCTTAGGTCTGATGATCATGCAGAAAGGAGTCCCAGAACATGTTCGAGACTCTGTCTCAGCTGAAAAGAACAATGCTCAAAACTATCTTGCCGAGCTGGAGAGGGCTTATGTCAAGAATGACAAAGCCGAAGTGGGAACACTTTTAGGAAAATTAACCTCCATGAAGTTTGCTGGCAATGGTGGTGTTCGGGAGCATATTCTTAGCATGTCTCAGATTGCAAAGAGACTGAAGGCGCTGGGTATGGCTTTACCAGATGACCTTTTAGTCCATTTGGTTATGAATTCTCTTCCTTCTCAGTATGGACAAATTAGGACTTCCTATAATTGTCAGCCGAATAAATGGACTCTTAACGAGCTCATTTCTCATTGTGTTGATGAGGAGGAAAAGATGAATTCTAACAAAAGAGAGAGTGCTCATTTTGTTTCTTCAGCTGGGAAGGGCAAGAACAAGAAAAGAAAGAGGCCTTCTGCAAAGACTGTTGAAAAGGCTATTGAGAAACCTGCTGCTGCTACTGCTGTAGATCCAGTACAAAAGAAGCCTTATGTGCCAAAATGCTTCTTTTGTGGAAAGACAAATCACTTGAGAAAGGACTGTCCTAAATTTACTATTTGGCTTGCAAAGAGGGGTAAGTACCTTGTTTTAGTCTGTTGTGAAGTTAATTTAACTTCAGCTCCTAAAAACACTTATAGGATGGATTCTGGTGCTACCGCTCATATAAGTGTTTCATTGCAGGGCTGCCTCAACTACAGAAAGCCAATTGACGGTGAAAAATACGTCTATGTGGGAAATGGCGATCCGGTTGAAGTAGAGGCAATTGGACATTTTAGATTATGTTTAAGTACTGGCTATTTTTTGGATCTTATAGATACTTTTGTTATTCCCTCTTTTAGAAGGAATTTGATTTCTGTTTCCTTTTTGGACAAATCTGGTTTTCATTGTTCTTTTAGAGACGTGTATTTACTTTATCTATGAATTCAAAAGTTTTGGGTACTGGTTGCTTGAATGAATGTGATAATCTATATATGTTAGACATTGATACTAGTTATCATGAATCCCTGCATGTTACTACAAGAGGTACCAAAAGAAAGTTGAATATTGATAACTCAGTTGTACTTTGGCATAGACGTTTGGGTCATGTATCCAAATCAAGAATTGAGCGTCTTATTTCTGATGGTATCTTAGATACGCTTGATTACACAGGTTTGGATTCTTGTATTGAGTGTATTAAAGGAAAACAGACTAAACAAAAGAGACTAGGTGCCATTCGGTCATCCAATGTTTTAGAACTAATTCATACAGATATTTGCGGTCCATTCCATATTGCAGCTAGAAATGGCCAAAGATATTTTATATCATTCATTGATGACTATTCTCGTTATGGTTACTTATATCTCATTCATGAAAAATTTGAGTCTTTGGACGTGTTCAAATCATATAAAGCCGAAGTTGAAAATCAACTAGGAAAGAAGATTAAATCTGTTCGATCTGACCGTGGTGGTGAATATTATGGTAAATATGACGGTTCAGGCGAACAACGTCCAGGACCTTTTGCGCTCTTCCTACAGGAATGTGGAATTGTCCCTCAATATACAATGCCTGGTACTCCCAGCATGAATGGTGTATCTGAGAGACGTAATAGGACTCTTATGGATATGGTAAGGAGTATGATTAGTCATTCTACTTTACCAGAGTCTCTGTGGGGGGAGGCGTTAAAGACAGCAGCTTATCTTCTCAATAGGATTCCATCTAAAGCAGTTGCTAAAACACCTTATGAACTTTGGACTAGACGTAAGCCTAGTCTAAAGCATCTTCATGTTTGGGGATGTCCAGCTGAAGCAAGGCCTTACAAGCCGAATGAAACAAAACTGGACTCCAAAATTATCAGCAGCTACTTTGTTGGATATTCTGAGCGGTCTAGGGGTTACAATTTTTATAATCCTACTTCCAGAACTTTTTTTGAAACGAGAATTGCAACATTTTTTGAGGATGTTGATTTTGGAGGGAGAAATAAAGAAAGAAACATTGTCTTTGAAGAGGAACCAAGTAAGGATGATTCGGTTCTCATTCCTTTTGTTGTTTCTGATAGCGTACAGACTCCAGTTGCTCCTGTCGCTATTCAAGATCCAATTCAAGACAATGCTATTCTTCCTCAAGAACAAATTCAACAACCTCAAGAATTAGAGCCTGTTCAAATGCCTTTGAGGAGATCTACTAGGGAGAGAAGAAGTGCTATTCCAGATGATTATATAGTGTTTCTTCAGGAACATGAGGATACTGTAGACATGATAGATGATGATCCAGTTAGTTTCTATCATGCCATGTAGAGTTCTGACTCCCATAAGTGGATTGAGGCAATGAACGAAGAGTATAAGTCTATGCAAGACAATCAAGTTTGGGATCTTGTTCAATTACCTGAAGGAAAGAAACCCATTGGTTGCAAATGGATATTTAAAACCAAAAGGGATTCTCAAGATAATGTGGAAAGATATAAAGCACGTCTTGTAGCAAAAGGCTTTACTCAAAAGGAAGGGATTGACTATATAGAAACCGTCTCTCTAGTTTCTTCGAAAGATTCTTTTAGGACAATCATGGCCTTAGTTGCAAATCTTGATCTTGAGCTTCATCAAATGGATGTTAAGACTGCGTTTCTCAATGGCGACATTGATGAAACAATATATATGGTGCAACCAGAAAATTTTGTAATTGGAGATCCAAAACATCTGGTATGCAAATTAAAGAAATCCATTTATGGACTCAAGCAAGCTTCTCGTCAATGGTACTTCAAGTTCAACCAAGTAATTGTCTCGTTTGGCTTTGAGGCAAATGCTGTTGAAAATTGTGTGTACCATAAGTTCAGTGGGAGTAGGTTTATCTTTTTGGTCTTATATGTGGATGACATACTTCTTGCTACTAATTGTAAAGTCTTGCTGCATGAAACCAAAGTTTTTCTTTCAAAGCATTTTGAGATGAAAGATTTAGGTGAAGCTTCTTTTTTTTTAGGGATTCAGATACATCGAGACCGTTCTCGAGGTATTCTTGGATTATCACAAAAGAGCTATATTGATAAAGTGCTCAAGAGATTTAGTATGCAGAATTCTAGACCATTGGATACCCCTATTGCAAAAGGTGATAAATTTAGTAATCAACAATGTCCAAAGAGTGAACTTGAAATTCAGGAAATGCAAAAGGTTCCTTATGCGTCAGCTGTAGGAAGTCTTATGTATGTTCAAGTTTGTACTCGTCCAGACATTTCTTTTATAGTTGGCATGTTAGGTAGATATCTCAGCAATCCAGGAATGGATCATTGGAAAAGCAGCCAAAAGAGTCATGAGATATCTTCAGAGGACTAAGGGACATATGCTCACATATAAGAGATCAGATCAGCTTGAGATCATTGGGTATACTGATTCTGATTTCGCTGGATGCCAAGACAGTAGAAAATCCACATCTGGCTACGTTTTTCTATTGGCTGGCGGTGCTATTTCTTGGAAGAGTGTGAAACAAACTCTAGTGGCAACCTCCACCATGGAAGCTGAATTTGTAGCATCTTATGAGGCATCCAATCAAGCTATTTGGCTGAGAAACCTTGTCACTGGGCTGCGTGTAGTAGGTGGAATAGAGAGACCACTGAAGTTGTATTGTGACAGCAGGTCAGCCGTTTTATTCTCCAACAACAACAGGAGCTTTTCTCGATCAAAACACATTGAGATTAAGTTCTTGGCTGTGAAGGAGAGGGTACAGAGTGGACAGATATCCTTAGAGCATATTGGAACAAACTCTATGATTGCGGATCCGCTTACAAAGACAGTGATACCGAAAGTTTTCCATGAGCACACCGCTCATATGAGTATCGTTTTGTTTGAGACTGTCTAGTTTTAGTGGGAGTTTGCTCTTTATGTATACATTATGTTTTTGAATGCTCTATTTTGTTTTGGATATATTTTATTATGAAATTTTGTTGAGTACTCATTTTGGTTGATGGTTACACTCTGTATTATTATTATTGTTTTGCTTGATCTCACTTTTGTTGGTGACCAGTTGGAAACAGACATGATGATCACATTGCATGTAGTTTTCATGCTACACTTCTATAATGAATCTATATCATTTAGGGGTATTGGTAATGTAGTTGATGATGAACTTAGTCATGAGATCTATGGCGAATGTTTCTTCAGCTCTTTATCAATATAACTAATGGACGAGATTGTTTTTGGATACCTTGTATGACTGCGTTTGTTGAGCTCATTTTGGTGTATGTATTTTATTTAACATATGTTCGCCCAAGTGGGAGATTGTTAGATTTAATTTTCTATTGTGGGCTTAATATGTAAAATTAAATATGTACAGCAGTCTAATTGTAAAGTCAATTTCAAATGTGGTCTTGATTGTGAATAATTGACTATTGAGGTATCAACTAATTATAGATATTAAGTGTAGAGACCATTATATAATTCCTATTTCGTTAAAGGACCGAAATAGGAATTGTACTAACGCTACAGGTATATAAAGGTCGTGGTCCCCAGAGGAGTTAAATACGATTCAGTTTTACGTTCCTTTCGTACTGCTTCCGCTAAAATCGATTCTTCAATTCTCTGGAAGGCTGCAATCCTAATTCTACACATCAAGATCGACGAACAACGTTGTCAGGTACGCAACCTTTTCTTATTCAATCTATTTTGTTGAATCTAGTGGTTTGCACGATCTAGGTTATTGTGGAATTATTTGAGATTAATCCATAACACGCCAGCCATGGTGAGACCTTGAGCCATCGGCGGTCCAGTTGAGACTGCAAATGGACGAGCCAATGTAAGGGCCACGCCTAGTTAAAATGTCGAGATTATCATGCTCGAAGTTGAAATTGAGAATTTTCTTTATTTTAGAAAAAATAATAGAAAAATTAAAGAAATGAAGAACCATATATTGTAGAGGACACGGGCGAGGAGAAGAATCGATTTGAGGTGAGCGGTGGTGGAGGTGGCAGTTGTGATGGGAGATGAGCTGGTAAGGAGGTGATGGGAATAGAGATTGTATCTAAAGAGGAAGGTAAAGAGAAAAAAGGAATTGTTTTTGTTTTTTTTTTATGGGTATTTAGGTATAAAAGTTCTATCTCTCACTTTTAGCCGGCTGTTGTAGTTTGACAAATGGTAAAACTCATAGAATATGAATGGAAGGACCAGCTTAATTTCACCCATGGAACTTGAGCTATAGACCCTATTATATTAACCTTTTTAAAATTTAATTTGTTACTTAAAAATATATAAATTTTAATAAGTGTTACATAAAAAGTAACCTGTTAAATTTTTCATTGAGAAGTGTATGAAAAACTGACGTGTTCATCATTAAAATATTTAAAATGAAAAACTTGCCCCCTCAACCTTTTAATGAGCTTTATAAAGTTCTCTCTCCTGCCTATGTACTAATTCTCAACTCGTTGCAATATGTGTGTTGCCCTATTGTCTTTTTTTTTTTTTTTTCTTTTATCTTTGTACTTCCAATCTGAACAATAAATGAGATTATAAAACACAACCACAAAATCAATTTAATCACGCACCACTATTCTTTTATGAATTGGACTGCTCTTTTATGAATTATGCTAAATTTTAGGGGGTCAAAAAATAGAATATTTTGTGTGTATATGTCACAATACGATAACTTGGACCGGACCGGCATTAAGATCTGGGTAGACTTAAAGCCATCAAAACTCATAGTAAACTAAAATATATCAAACAAACTTCTTGTTCAATAAAAATAACCCCAGGCTCAATATCATCAACATTTAACATATTATAAGTTTTGAGCTCGCTTGGCCCAATTTATCATAGTATAAATGCTATTTGTTGGAGTATGTGAGTAATGCCATATCGAATAAATACAACTAAATGAAAGGGCATATAATGTGAAGGGTGAACCAACCAAAATGGCTTAGGCCATTTTGTGTTAAAGGTAAGCCCAACTCATTATAAGCCCAATATTAAATAAATAATTGAATTTGATTTGATTAATTACTCCTAGGGCCCAGATTCTCAACACGGTATCAGAGCCTGGGACCCGAACTTGTATGAGGGAAGTTCCCGTGTTGGGTCGTACCCTGATGGACCCATGTGTTGGGTCATCGTATGCTTGTCAAGTGGGTAGTCCCACTTGAGGGGGTAGTGTGACGGTACATAATTAAACATTTAAAATAAAAAATTTTCTACCTCAATAATCAACTTTGATTTTCTCTCTCCTTGTTATTTTTTTCTTCCGTCGTTCGATGGCTACCTCAGTCGTTACTGCCGGAACATCCACCGTATAGAAATTGTAGTGGTCTCCTACTTTATTCTGACATTTTTTTTTTCTCTCTCTATAAACAGATCTTTACTTTATTGCAGTATTATTTTTCCTCTTTTTCTCACTCCTTTTTTTTTTCAAGAAAATAATTTATTTTTTACCCTAGCATGCAACAAAATTTGAACTCACCTACAAATTTTGTTTTTATCTGGAGAAATTAGGGTCTTTAAATCAAAAAGAAAAAGAAGTGAAGAACACAAGAATTGCATGAGTTACTATCCTCTTTACTTCAAGACCTTCAATAGATACGTGTAATTTTTGTGTTAAATAAATGAACAAATAAAAGCTTTTCCTTTTTTTATTTAAAAAAATTTTCACTCTACTTTTGATATATCTTTTTTTTTAAATTATTTTCAATTTATCTTTCTAACTATTTTCTCTTGTAATTACTCTTTTCTTTTCTGAAAATTTGTAATTACTCTTTTTCGTTTTTCATCATTCGTAGGTTTTGGGATTTAAAAATAAGAAAATATAATTTTAAATCTTACATGGTTCAATTGAGAATAAAATCAGTGGCTCTTTTTATGCGATTGAACTACTTAGGCACTATGCTTTTTTATGCCTTGAAAGTTTGTGTTATATATATTGGCAAGTGTGAAAACCAGAAGAAAATCCCAGTTCTTTCGCCGCTCTCATGTTCTTCGTCAAAAGCCTTGCACTAAATTCTCATCGACACTTAATCCACCATAAATTAAAAACCCCATAGTTTATTCAAATTGCTTTGTGATTTCTCTTGTAATAGTGTTGAGAATCTGGGCCCTAGGAGTAATTAATCAAATCAAATTCAATTATTTATTTAATATTGGGCTTATAATGAGTTGGGCTTACCTTTAACACAAAATGGCCTAAGCCATTTTGGTTGGTTCACCCTTCACATTATATGCCCTTTCATTTAGTTGTATTTATTCGATGTGGGATTACTTACATACTCCAACACTTAGGCATGGCCGGTTCAGTGAACCGCCGGTTCCGGTTCACTGAACCGCCGGTTCGAGATGTTTAAAATTTTGAACCGGAACCGACCCTTGAACTTTCGGTTCCAGTCCGGTTCCGGTTCCGGCACGGTTCAGCACGGTTCCGGCGAACCGACGGTTCAAATTACGGTTCCGATTCGGTTCCGGCATTACGCAAATTTTTAAAAAAATAATAAAATTTTTTATTCCGAATTCATGAATAAATAATAATTTTAAAATGTTTAAATTTTATTAACTAAATGAATTATTATAAATTTTAAAAGAAAAACATCTATTAACTAACTTAGAACTATTATTACATTAAATTTTCAAATTTTGCTAATTTACTAATATAAAAAACTATAAATGGAATACAAAATTAATGGAATGAGTTGGAAATTATTATTTTCAAATACTAAGAAAATTATTTAAAAAATCAAATGAAGTAAATTTATGAATGGAAAAATTTGAGATTAGAGAAAGAATTTGGAATTGGATGTAAGAAAATAAAAAATAAACAATAGATAATTCCAACATTAAGGAAAATAAAGCAATAGAAAAAATAATGAACTATGGAAATTTGAGAGAATTTTGATTGAGAATAAGAGAAGAGTTAGGATATAATTGATTGTGAAATAAAAAATTCATCAACTCATCATATTTATACATGTGTCTCATTTATTAGTTTTCCAAATTGTCCCTTATATAATTTAGTAAATTACAGTAAATAAATAAATAAATGATTAAAATGAATAAAATTTATTTACCAAAAAATAAATAAAAAACACCTATCATATCAAAAACTATCCGTTACACTCTTTTTTTTACACTTGAAAGTATATTTGTTATATAAATCAACTATTCATGTACCATTTTTTATATAAATTAAGTCAAAAAATGTGTATTTTTTTCACAATTTTTTATAACTCATATACCATTTTACTTCTCTTCACCATAAATCAAATCAACTACAATCAAATCAATTGATATAAATTTTTTTATAAAAATTTTAAGCTACAATTTTTTGTGTATCCGGTTCGAACCGGACCGGAACCGCCGGTTCACCGCCGGTTCCGGTTCATATTTTAACATCCACATGAACCTTAACCGGTCCTTGAACCGCCGGTTCCGGTTCAAAATTATGAACCGCCGGTTTCGGTCCGGTTCCGGTTCGTCTACAGTACGGTTCGGTTCCGGTTAGAACCGAACCGGTGGCCATGCCTACCGTCACCGTTCCATCTACTCTTTAATCGAAAATTTAACAAGTTGGCTTTTATATAATATTAATTGAAGTTTATATATTTTTATGTAATAAATTAAATTTTAGGTAGCCATCAAACTGCAGAAGAAAAAACATAACAAGGATAGAGAAAATCAAAGTTGATAGTTGAGGTGGAAAATTTTTTATTTTAAATGTTTAATTATTTACGGGTCACCATTCCGTCCATTCTTTATCAGAAAATTTAACAAGTTGACTTTTATATAACATTAGTTGAAATTTATTTATATTTACATAATAAATTAAATTTTAGGGACATTAATGTAATAAAATTTATAATTCAAATACGATACATGAAATTAAGTCTGAAATAATCAAATAATTTAATGAAAGCAAAAATTAGAGATATGTTAATGTATTTTTTAAATACAAAAATATACGCAAGTTAATTTCAATATTTTATAGGGATAAAATCATAATTTTGCATCAAAATTTTATGTTTTGTCTTAATTATTAATATAATGAATGATTTTAAAATTCTCCTTTAAATTTTTTTTAAAAAAGTATTTTCAAAATCTTTTTTCGGCTCGTATTTTACTCTACATTAATATTAATTTGATGGAAGTGAATATTTAAAACAGAAGATTCATGGAGCCAACCTCATAATTTGCTTGATTGTTGCAGTAAGTATTTAATTATAACCAAAATAATGAAGAAATAACGATTCAAAATTTAGAGTATTACTTACTTCTAGAAGTAAATTTAAAACAAAAAAGTTATGTGAACGATCATTTAAGGGGCAAAAAAAAAAATGTGAAGGGACATGGAAAGGATACTGCCACACTTTCCATTACTTTCGTTACCTGCAATATTGTATTACTTAGTCACCATTACCAAATAAAATATTGAAAAATACCAGCAAAGCAACCATTGACCAGTGACCCATTTTTTGCAAGAGCAGATCTTTCCTCCATTACCTCCATTACATCTCTGTCTCTATCTGGATCTCTCTTTCTATGGGAAATAACCCATTCTTCTTTCCATCTACACTCTCTTATTCTCTACCATCATTTCCGTCATCGTCATCGTCATCGTCATCGTCATCGTCGCCGTCGCCATCGCCATCGCCATCGCTATCATCTAATTCTCCATGTCCATCTTCTCAAAGTCTGAATTCTCCTTTTCAGCCTTCTTTTCCCTTCCCGCCTTCCCTAACTTCTTCAAGTCATGTCGCCGGCCCACCTTCTGCAAAGGTTAGCGGACCTTGTGCCGCCTGTAAAATCCTTGGCCAGCGATGTACGGATAAGTGTTATATAGCTTCTTATTTCCCTCCAACGACTGAACCACATAAATTCACCGTTGTTGGCAGTCTTTTCGGTGGTGACGATATCGTCGACTACCTACAGGTAAAATTTAAATTACTCTAATTAAAAATAATTACATATCGAATTAGGTATCGCTATTCATACTTTGAGGAAATTTTTGATGGAAAAGAGATTGCCATTATTAAGTCTCCATATGAAAAGTACTTGGGTGCCCTTGTTGTTAGCTGCTCGACTCGCTGGAGCTAATTCGATAAACTTATAAAGCTGAGTTCGAGCCGAGTCAACGAGCTCGCTTAATAAACGAATCAAGGTTTGAGTCCAGCTTATTAGCTCGTGAGCTGGTTTTTTCAAGCCAAGCAAGACGGTTGGCGAACCAGCTTTATTAGGCTGAACTAAGCTTAGAGCTAACTTAATAAGCTAAAATTAATTAAACTTACATTAGAACAACTTGCTTTCGGTTTGATATATTTCAAGCTCAAATTGCTTTCGGTTTGATATATTTCATGTAAGAATTAATCTCAAATAATTCAATAATAACCTAGATCGTGCAAACCACTAGATTCAACAAAATAGATTGAATAAGAAAAGGTTGCGTACCTGACATCGTTGTTCGTCGATCTTGATGTATAAAATTAGGTTTGCAGCCTTCCAGAGAATTGAAGAATCGATTTAGCGGAAGCAATACGAAAGAAACGTAAAACTGAATCGTATTCAACTCCTCTGGGGACCACGACCTTTATATACCTGTAGGGTTAGTACAATTCCTATTTCGGTCCTTTAACGAAATAGGAATTATATAATGGTCTCTACACTTAATATCTATAATTAGTTGATACCTCAATAGTCAATTATTCACAATCAAGACCACATTTGAAATTGACTTTACAATTGGACTGCTGTACATATTTAATTTTACATATTAAGCCCACAATAGAAAATTAAATCCAACAATCTCCCACTTGGGCGAACATATGTTAAATAAAATACATACACCAAAATGAGCTCAACAAACGCAGTCATACAAGGTATCCAAAAACAATCTCGTCCATTAGTTATATTGATAAAGAGCTGAAGAAACATTCGTCATAGATCTCATGACTAAGTTCATCATCAACTACATTACCAATACCCCTAAATGACACAGATTCATTATAGAAGTGTAGCATGAAAACTACATGTAATGTGATCATCATGTCTGTTTCCAACTGGTCACCAACAAAAGTGAGATCAAGCAAAACAATAATAATAATACAGAGTGTAACCATCAACCAAAATGAGTACTCAACAAAATTTCATAATAAAACATATCCAAAACAAAATAGAGCATTCAAAAACATAATGTATACATAAAGAGCAAACTCCCACTAAAACTAGACAGTCTCAAACAAAACGATACCCATATGAGCAGTGTGCTCATGGAAAACTTTCGGTATCACTGCCTTTGTAAGCGGATCTGCAATCATAGAGTTTGTTCCAATATGCTCTAAGGATATCTGTCCACTCTGTACCCTCTCCTTCACAGCCAAGAACTTAATCTCAATGTGTTTTGATCGAGAAGAGCTCCTGTTGTTGTTGGAGAATAAAACGGCTGACTTGCTGTCACAATACAACTTCAGTGGTCTTTCTATTCCACCTACTACACGCAGCCCAGTGACAAGGTTTCTCAGCCAAATAGCTTGATTGGATGCCTCATAAGATGCTACAAATTCAGCTTCCATGGTGGAGGTTGCCACTAGAGTTTGTTTCACACTCTTCCAAGAAATAGCACCGCCAGCCAATAGAAAAACGTAGCCAGATGTGGATTTTCTACTATCTTGGCATCCAGCGAAATCAGAATCAGTATACCCAATGATCTCAAGCTGATCTGATCTCCTATATGTGAGCATATGTCCCTTAGTCCTCTGAAGATATCTCATGACTCTTTTGGCTGCTTTCCAATGATCCATTCCTGGATTGCTGAGATATCTACCTAACATGCCAACTATAAAAGAAATGTTTGGACGAGTACAAACTTGAACATACATAAGACTTCCTACAGCTGACGCATAAGGAACCTTTTGCATTTCCTGAATTTCAAGTTCACTCTTTGGACATTGTTGATTACTAAATTTATCACCTTTTGCAATAGGGGTATCCAATGGTCTAGAATTCTGCATACCAAATCTCTTGAGCACTTTATCAATATAGCTCTTTTGTGATAATCCAAGAATACCTCGAGAACGGTCTCGATGTATCTGAATCCCTAAAACAAAAGAAGCTTCACCTAAATCTTTCATCTCAAAATGCTTTGAAAGAAAAACTTTGGTTTCATGTAGCAAGACTTTACAATTAGTAGCAAGAAGTATGTCATCCACATATAAGACCAAAAAGATAAACCTACTCCCACTGAACTTATGGTACACACAATTTTCAACAGTATTTGCCTCAAAGCCAAACGAGACAATTACTTGGTTGAATTTAAAGTACCATTGACGAGAAGCTTGCTTGAGTCCATAAATGGATTTCTTTAATTTGCATACCAGATGTTTTGGATCTCCAATTATAAAACTTTCTGGTTGCACCATATATATTGTTTCATCAATGTCGCCATTGAGAAACGCAGTCTTAACATCCATTTGATGAAGCTCAAGATCAAGATTTGCAACTAAGGCCATGATTGTCCTAAAAGAATCCTTCGAAGAAACTGGAGAGAAGGTTTCTTTATAGTCAATCCCTTCCTTTTGAGTAAAGCCTTTTGCTACAAGACGTGCTTTATATCTCTCCACATTACCTTGAGAATCCCTTTTGGTTTTAAATATCCATTTGCAACCAATGGGTTTCTTTCCTTCAGGTAATTGAACAAGATCCCAAACTTGATTGTCTTGCATAGACTTATACTCTTCGTTCATTGCCTCAATCCACTTATGAGAGTCAGAACTCTGCATGGCATGATAGAAACTAACTGGATAATCATCTATCATGTCTACAGTATCCTCATGTTCCTGAAGAAACACTATATAATCATCTGGAATAGCACTTCTTCTCTCCCTAGTAGATCTCCTCAAAGGCATTTGAACAGACTCTAATTCTTGAGGTTGTTGAATTTGTTCTTGAGGAAGAATAGCATTGTCTTGAATTGGATCTTGAATAGTGACAGGAGCAACTGGAGTCTGTACGCTATCAGAAACAACAAAAGGAATGAGAACCGAATCATCCTTACTTGGTTCCTCTTCAAAGACAATGTTTCTTTCTTTATTTCTCCCTCCAAAATCAACATCCTCAAAAAATGTTGCAATTCTCGTTTCAAAAAAAGTTCTGGAAGTAGGATTATAAAACTTGTAACCCCTAGACCGCTCAGAATATCCAACAAAGTAGCTGCTGATAGTTTTGGAGTCCAGTTTTGTTTCATTCGGCTTGTAAGGCCTTGCTTCAGCTGGACATCCCCAAACATGAAGATGCTTTAGACTAGGCTTACGTCCAGTCCAAAGTTCATAAGGTGTTTTAGCAACTGCTTTAGATGGAATCCTATTGAGAAGATAAGCTGCTGTCTTTAACGCTTCACCCCACAGAGACTCTGGTAAAGTAGAATGACTAATCATACTCCTTACCATATCCATAAGAGTCCTATTACGTCTCTCAGATACACCATTCATGCTGGGAGTACCAGGCATTGTATATTGAGGAACAATTCCACATTCCTGTAGGAAAAGCACAAAAGGTCCTGGACGTTGTTCACCTGAACCGTCATATTTACCATAATATTCACCACCACGGTCAGATCGAACAGATTTAATCTTCTTTTCTAGTTGATTTTCAACTTCGGCTTTATAAGATTTAAACACGTCCAAAGACTCAGATTTTTCATGAATGAGATATAAGTAACCATAATGAGAATAGTCATCAATGAATGATATAAAATATCTTTGGCCATTTCTAGTTGCAATATGGAATGGACCGCAAATATCTGTATGAATCAGTTCTAAAACATTGGATGACCGAATGGCACCTAGTCTCTTTTGTTTAGTCTGTTTTCCTTTAATACACTCAATACAAGAATCCAAACCTGTGTAATCAAGTGTATCTAAGATACCATCAGAAACAAGACGCTCAATTCTCGATTTGGATAAATGACCCAAACGTCTATGCCAAAGTACAGCTGAGTTATCAATATTCAACTTTCTTTTGGTACCTCTTGTAGTAACATGCAGGGATTCATGATAACTAGTATCAATGTCTAACATATATAGATTATCACATTCATTCAAGCAACCAGTACCCAAAACTTTTGAATTCATAGATAAAGTGAATATACTGTCTCCAAAAGAACAATGAAAACCAGATTTGTCCAAAAAGGAAACAGAAATCAAATTCCTTCTAAAAGAGGGAATAACAAAAGTATCTATAAGATCCAAAAAATAACCAGTACTTAAACATAATCTAAAATGTCCAATTGCCTCTACTTCAACCAGATCGCCATTTCCTACATAGACGTATCTTTCACCGTCAGTTGGCTTTCTATAGTTGAGGCAGCCCCCTCTTTGCAAGCCAAATAGCAAATTTAGGACAGTCCTTTCTCAAGTGATCCGTCTTTCCACAAAAGAAGCATTTTGTCACATAAGGCTTCTTTTGTACTGGATCTACAGCAGTAGCAGCAGCAGGTTTCTCAATAGCCTTTTCAACAGTCTTTGCAAAAGGCCTCTTTCTTTCCTTGTTCTTGCCCTTCCCAGCTGAAGAAACAAAATGAGCACTCTCTCTTTTGTTAGAATTCATCTTTTCCTCCTCATCAACACAATGAGAAATGAGCTCGTTAAGAGTCCATTTATTCGGCTGACAATTATAGGAAGTCCTAATTTGTCCATACTGAGAAGGAAGAGAATTCATAACCAAATGGACTAAAAGGTCATCTGGTAAAGCCATACCCAGCGCCTTCAGTCTCTTTGCAATCTGAGACATGCTAAGAATATGCTCCCGAACACCACCATTGCCAGCAAACTTCATGGAGGTTAATTTTCCTAAAAGTGTTCCCACTTCGGCTTTGTCATTCTTGACATAAGCCCTCTCCAGCTCAGCAAGATAGTTTTGAGCATTGTTCTTTTCAGCTGAGACAGAGTCTCGAACATGTTCTGGGACTCCTTTCTGCATGATCATCAGACCTAAGCGATTAGAACGCTCCCACTTCTCATACTGAACCCTTTGAACATCAGTGCTCGTATCAGTAAGAGGAGCAGGTTCGTCCATCCTGAATGCAAGATCCAAATCCATACAGCCCAGAAAGATCATAATATCTGATTTCCAAGACTCAAAATTTGATCCCTCAAGTTTAGGGACACAATCAGGATTAAATGACATGTTAGCTGACATCGGAGAAAATAAACAAATAGATAAGTATAAGCTCACAATCCACAAATGAAACAATTCACATAAGTAGAGATCAAAAAATGGAAATAAGATACAGACACAACATTAATATTCTCATCTTTGGATGTAAAACATTAACTTGTAATTAGTATCTCAACGCAGCAATCAAATATTGATAACATAGTCCTGACAAATAATAAATCTTCCTTTGGGCCGATATATCATTGTCATGAAAATAATCAAACAATTATCACATACTTATTGCCAAACATGTATTCAAAACTCAGCCAGATAGCAACCTTCCTTTGGGCCGATTAACTATCCGCAACGAATTCTAATACACCTGTCTAATATTCTAAAATAAATCAATTCAAGCAATAGAGGTCACTTTGGTGACTTATTGATCAAATCAATTTATTTTAACAAATATCAAACACAATAGGGACTTAATCACTCCAAAATTTAATCTCAAGTCGACAAATTAAATCATTTAATTGTAATTAAAACAAAACAATTGCAATTAAATGAATTGATTGTCTAAATATTTAATAATCTAAAATTATTTAGTCCAAAAAAAATTATAATCTAGTCTTTAAGTCACTAAATTTGAGACTAAATTATAAAATAGGACTAAATATATTTGAATAAATAAAGTTCAGGGTCTAATCGAAAGAAAACAGAAGATTAGGGCCTAATCTGAAGTTACAGAAAATTTAGGGACCTAATCTGAAGTTACAGAAAATTTAGGGACCTAATCTGAAGTTACAGAAAATTAAGGACCTAATCTGAAGTTACAGAAAATTAAGGGACCAATATGAAATTACAGAAAATTAAGGGACTAATATGAAATTTTCCAGGGACCTAACCGTAATTTGCCATCCCTAACCCTAAAAACAAAAAACGAACAGGTCCGCCGCCAACCAAAAACGATCTGAATTTTTTTTTTTTTTTTTTTTTTAAACAAAATCCGGCAAAAAAAAAAAAAAAAAAAATAAATATATAAAATATCACACGAACAATTAATCGTCAATGGCGTTTGTTCAAAACCTCTTACCTGTTCTTGGGAATCCGAAGAACAGTGAGAACAAAAATATATATATACATTTTTTTTTTTATTAAACAAAACCCTCAATCTATAAACAGTAGGGTAAACAAATAAATAAAAAAAAAATACGAAAAATCAATCTAAAATCTAGCAATTATGCACAAGGCTCTGATACCACTTGTAAGAATTAATCTCAAATAATTCAATAATAACCTAGATCGTGCAAACCACTAGATTCAACAAAATAGATTGAATAAGAAAAGGTTGCGTACCTGACATCGTTGTTCGTCGATCTTGATGTATAAAATTAGGTTTGCAGCCTTCCAGAGAATTGAAGAATCGATTTAGCGGAAGCAATACGAAAGAAACGTAAAACTGAATCGTATTCAACTCCTCTGGGGACCACGACCTTTATATACCTGTAGGGTTAGTACAATTCCTATTTCGGTCCTTTAACGAAATAGGAATTATATAATGGTCTCTACACTTAATATCTATAATTAGTTGATACCTCAATAGTCAATTATTCACAATCAAGACCACATTTGAAATTGACTTTACAATTGGACTGCTGTACATATTTAATTTTACATATTAAGCCCACAATAGAAAATTAAATCCAACATTTCAAGCTCAAATTCAAACTTGATGACTATCGTGTCGAGCTTGAACTTGACTATTTTTGCACAAGCCAAGTTCGAGCTCTAATTCAAGCGTGAAATGAGCTCGAGTTCAAATATATTCTTATCTAGCCAAGCCGTTTTAACCAAATAATTTAGCTTCCTATTTTCCTCCAAGTACTGAAATCCCAATGTTAATTTGTTGCCACTATGTTAATTTGGTGCCACTATAACAAAAATTTTTATGCTTGGTTTAGAATGTTATACTTTAATTTCATGCTTGGGCATGAATAATGAAAATGTTTATTTCAATCAAATAAATTTAGTTTTGTGAAATTGAACAAATTATACCAAATCCCGTTTTTTATAAATGAATTTTACATCTTAAAGTCGTTTAACCAAATAAGAGTTCAGAGGGTCATTGCTTTGGAAAAATTTAGACTTATAACTCAATGAATTACAAATAAAAGTTTGCACATCAAAAGTAGAAAAGAAAAGGTATTAGCATCAGTTTGACATAATGTTGTTTATTTTGCAGCAGAACAGCAATTCTTCATCTTATGTTCCACTATTATTGTTGTTGAGAGACACAAGTAAAGATGGAACCCAACTGCAGGCAAATCCCAGCAAGACTAGCAATATTAATGGCCAACGCCAACCCATGCTTGCCAATTCTGAAAACTCAAAAGCCCATTCGTACAGTAGTTCTTCAAAGCCTCTACTAATGATGTTTGGAACTAATGACGACAAAGGCACACTTACATCTCCAGCGAATCATTTAGGGGATAATATTGATCTTGAATTGCAGGCTGAAATGGAGGATGAATCTCTCAAGTTTATTGTTGATCAAAGGGATAAAGTTGCTCATAAAGATGATAGTAAAGACTTCACATCTGCTCATCCCTACATCACTTCTTCAAAGCCCCCAGAGATTTTTGGAAGTGGTTACCCAAACTTACGATGGGTTTCAACTACAGGTTCTGGCCCAAAGGGAAGAACAATTTCTGGTATAACATATAGATATACTACTCAAATCAAAATTGTGTGTGCTTGCCATGGTTCCCACATGTCTCCCGAGGAATTTGTTAGGCATGCAAGCGAAGAGAATGTTAATCTGGAAAATGGAAATGGCAGTGCTTCAGCCTCGTTTCCAAGCACTGATCCTGCATATATTGAGCCGTGGTGGCCAGGATTCTCTTCTTCGTCACGTGGAACTCAAGAGGACAAGCTGGCTGTCAAAACGAGTGGCGTACAATTTATTAAGGGAAAACACTTATCTCGACTGGATTCAATCAAAAACTTATCTAGACCAAAACCGCGGCTCAGACCGGTTTCAGTTTCCACGATTTCGGCTCTGGTTCCACCGGTTCAAAAACTGTAATTTGGTCACTCCTAGGTGAAACCATGGAGAAAAAATGAAGAAATTATTGTCACGAGCCGTTTTCAAGGGCCGGATCGGCACTAGGGCCTGGATGGGCTTAAGGCATCCGAGGTATAAGCCTATACTAGTTAAACCCATATTCCGTTCTTAATCATGGCTTCAGGCCCAATAATTATATATCAAAAACGTATCAAAAATACAATTCATATAATTAATATTTATATATACATATTATTTTTTAAAAAAATTATAATTATCTAGTCATTTAATAATTTGTGTATATCTATTAATTTTCTATTAGTATTAAATAAATTTTAAAAAATAATTAACCATTAAAATATATAGATAAATGAGGAAAATAACTTTTGGTTTTCCTATATGGATATAGTTGTGAAAAAAGAAGTCAAAATTTATTAATTTTTATTAGTTTTAAATAAATTTAGATAAATAAATTATTCAATTAAAATGCATAAGTAGATGAATGAATAAATTTTTAATTTTAGTATTATTAGAAAAAGTAATAATTATCTAATTATTTAATAATATGTATATATCCATTAATTTTTAATTAATATTAAATAAATTTTAAAATATAAATTATCAATAAAAATATGTAAATAAATGAAGTAATAACTGTTAAAAGATAGATATCTTTGTGAGAAAAATAAAAAGGCATATATATAAATTAGATTTTTTGTTATCTGAAAATAAATTTTAAAAAATAAAGTTATCCAATTCAAATATATAGATAGGTAATAGAAAAATTTTAAATGGGAGATATAATTTTGAAATAAAAAAATTATAATTTTCTTGTTATATTTATTTTTAAATATAATTTTCAAATTAGATAAAATAAAAGATAATGGTATGATTATAATTTTATTTTAAATTTATAAAATAAATAAAAATTAATTTGTAACCGACTATCGAATATTGATAATAATATTAGCAATTGTTCTCCTGTGCTTCCATGTATCTCCTTTTCTAGCTGCAGCTCCAAGCATAAAAAAAAAGTTATCTTAACAAAATATGTAGATACAACAGGAAAAATTATTAATTGATAAACATGGTTTTGAAATTAAAGATAATAGTAATTGCTTTTAAATCAAAATATTTGATAAGTTTTTTTCCTTTTTATTTTTTATTTTTGTCCTTGTAAACATTTAACTTCAAATAGAATAAATAATAGATGATCATGACATGGCTATAAGCACATTCCAACACTGCCATAGGGAACAGTTGTTCAGACTGTGGTTGTGTTGAACAGTGGAAGTTATAAGGGTAGTAGAGTTGTCCATAGGCTGACTATGGTTACTTGTGTTGATTTTCACTGTAGGAGTTAGTTGATGATGATGGTAATGTGACTGTGACATAGCTAGAGATTCTTTTTTTCTCTTGGTGGTAGTCTTTTTAATTACCTTAAAAGAATTGAATTTATGTACAGATATAGGCACATAAGGTCTTGCTGGAATGATACTAAAATTGTATTATAAAAGCAAGAAATGTGAAAAATATGCAGATGATCCTTTCCGATCCTTCAAGCATCTGGGATATATTGCTCCAGAAAAAAAAAAAAAAAAGGTATTTGGGATATTATTTACTTGAAGCTCGTAATTCCTATTTTATTATTTTTTTATACTCTTTGGTTGCATTTCTGCACACCCATTAGAACTTGGACATCTATGTTTATTTCACAATCATTCATTGCAACATTGCCTTTTTATCTTAAAAACCTCAATTCGTTTTTAAAATATAAACAACATAGCAAATTTAAGAAAAATATGATACAAATACATTTTATAGTGAATTACTTTTTGAGGTAGAAATTATATATAATAAGGTGTTTAGCTAAATTTTAGGTTTATTCAAAAATTAAGATAGCTGGATTAAATTGGATGGTTAAATTAGGTTTTATCATTATATATTAAATATTATATTGAAAAAATTTATTACAGAATAAAAAAAGACAATTGCTAATATAAATAATATAGATAATGTAGATAATATGTTTAAACTTTAAAATTTTTAATCATTATCAAAAGTGTTACATATTTTATATAGATGGATAATATTATCATTAAATTAAATATTAATTGTAGCCAATCATAAGTACAAAAAATAAAGAAAATTTTCAAAATTTTCTAATAAAAGAAAATAGGTTGTTAAACAAAGAAAGAGCCTCAAACTTTCTCTCTGTCTCAGAATTCATATATATATTTGGACTTCATTAAACTCGTAAAAATAATTGCTAATAAAATTATTTTTTCAAATTAATATTTTTGTAATTTTTATTTATAGTTATTTTAAAAATAAAAATTTTATTAAATATTATTTTAGAAAATTTAATTATATATATATATATATATATATATATATATATATATATATATATATGTATTATTTTGTTAATGATGGTTTTATATTTTAACAACAACTACTATGAAAATTTTACTTACAGATATTCATCAGTTAATCGCTCATCAGCCATCAGCCACTAATTATCAACAACTGTTATCAGACGCTGGGTCTCTCTTCTCCTTTCTTTCTTCTCTTTTTTTTTTTTTAGAGAATTTTCTGATTGGTTGATAGGGTTTGGGTCGATTCGAGTCTAGCTTGGTTTAGATCATGGTTTTGGCTTGGTTTTCAATTGATTTATGGGTTTTTCCATCTGGTTTTTGAAAAATTCAAGCTGATTAACGAGTCCGATTTAATAATAATTAAATATTTGTTGCATAACCTCATTGGTTGATTTTAAAACTTTAGTTTTTAAATGAAAATTTTATAAAATAATTTATTCGGTTCGTTTCACAAACCCATTTGTTAATATTTAAACTTGCGTAAACTCTATGCTGAAATTGTTCATTATTATTTTTAAATTAATTAATGATTTAATTGATTTGAATTATACAATAACCTTTACCGGCTATTTTTCAATTAATTATTTTAAAATTATTACCATTTTATATTTTTACCCTTATGCTATAAAAACAATCAACTCTAACACTGTACTAAGGTATCTAGCTTGTAGTTTAATTGTACCCTAAATTCAATTTTATTCTCCTAGTATTTCAATTTTAATTATAATAGCATCTTAATTTTAAATTATACCAAATTTAATCAATAAAATATTATTTTCTTGAGACCCACACTATTTATGATGATTTTACTGCTTAAAATAAATTTTATTTATATAAATATTAAAATAAAAATAATATATTCATATTAAAAATAAAATATTATTTATTTATATAATATTGAATGATTTCCTACAAATAAACTGACGTCATATATAATGAATAAAATTTAGTTTTATAAGAAATCTAATTTAAATATAATTCCAATAAATCCGAACTAAAATTTTCATGCTTAAAAAATAGTAAAACAAAAAACTTAAACCCAACTAAAATTTCATGTTTAAAAAACAACAAACAAAAAACTTAAACTAATATTCTATGTTTATAATTAATTTAAGTATAAAGGAAACATATTTCCATATTTGCGTTCAAAGAATATAGGTCCAACCAAAATAGTATTTTATTTATTAAATTGGGTCTAATTAGGAATTATGGTACTATTGTAACTAAAATTTAAATTTAGGGTATCGGGAGAAGAAAGTTAGATTTATAATACAATTAAAACTACTATGAGATTTTTTTTAATGATTTAGCCTCTATATTGTGTTAATATTTGTTTAGAAGTATTCTAAAGATACAATATATCCATGCATTTGTATGACTCTGATATTATAATTTTTTAAATGATTAAGAAATAAAAATTATAGATTTAGAAATATTTTTCCTTCTCATTATTTGCAAGTATTAATGATAATTATATAAATATTATAATCAGTAAACCTTCTTAAATAAAATAATAATTGAATAAATTAATTTATAGCAAATTTATTAATATGGATGTTTTGGTCTTTCTATTAATTCTTTATTCTATTGATTCTATTATTTTTAGCGACTAAAAACATGAATATAATCTAGAATAAAAATTTAATTCCCCTTAATAATAAATGACCAATATTTAATGTCAAAAAAATAAAAAATAAAAAATAATTCCCCATTTCATCCCTCCTTCCCAACTAAAGGCGGCCTTACTTTTAAGATTCCATGATTAAAAAGCATTAGCAAACAAAAATTTTCAGAAAGCACCACCATCTATTCTATCGTTGACCCATTTTCTCCTCTCTCGCTTAGCTTAGCTTCAAATGGCAAAAAACCCATTCGTATTTCCCTCTACGTTTTCCAATTCTCAATCATCAATTCCATCATCTTCTTCTTCTTCTCCGTCACCATCTTTTAATTCGTCTTCTTCATATCCATCTTCTCCAAGTCTGAATTCCCCTTTTCAGCCTTCTCATCAAAGTCTTCCCTTACCGCCTTCCCAAACTTCTTCAAGCCATTTCAGCTTGCCTTCTAAGGATGTTGTCGGACCTTGCGCCGCTTGCAAAATCCTTCGCCGGCAATGCACCGACAAGTGTTATTTAGCTTCCTATTTTCCTTCAACTACTGAACCACATAATTTCACTGTCGTTGATAGTCGCTTCGGACTCAGCGATGTCCACGAGTTCCTGCAGGTATGATTTTGAATTACTCCTTAATTAGAAAACAGTTTTATACCAAATTGAGTTCATCATTATCTATTTCTTGGTGTCTCTATTGGGACGGAATTATCATAATTTGAGGCCGAAGCTGGCTAGATTCCATTGCAATGAATTTGTAAAATCTTGTACAATTGATTTAGAATTTTACATTTTCTAGTTGGTATGAATGACTTTAGTTTTATGAAGTTGAAAAGTTACACCAAATTCCATTTTTATAAATGAATTCTACGTCTTCGAGTCATTTAACCAATTAAGGGCAGTGTGGTTTTGGAAAAATTCAAAGTTATACCTCAATGAATTTGAAATAAAATTTTGTTAATTTTAGTTGTATCAGATTGAATTTAGGAATCAAAATGAAAATAAATTGCAAGTTCAGGTACCGCTTGACACAATTAGTCCAATCTAGAATTAGTCTTTTCAGAATGAGATTAAATTTGCACATCACGAGTTAAAGAAAAAGTATTAACATTAGTTTGATCACAATGTTGTCTATTTTGCAGCGGAACAGCAATTCTTCATCTTACGTTCCACTATTATTGTTGTTGAGAGACACAAGTAAAGATGGAAATCAGCTCCAGGCAAATCCCAGCAACAATGGCAATATTGTTCCATATCGAACTAATGTTAATATTAATGGCAAACCCATGCTTGCCAATTCTGAAAACTCAAAAGCTCATTCATACAGTAGCTCTTCAAAGCCTCTAAATATGTTTGGAACTAATGATACAGGCACTCTTACATCTCCAGCAAATCAGTTAGGGGATAATAATAATCTTGACTTGCAGGCTGATATGGTGGGTCTAAATATGCTTAAGGGTAATGTTGATCGAAGTGATAAAGTTGCTCGTAAACATAATACTAAAGGGTTTACACTCGTTGAAGTAAATTCTGTTCGAGCAAGTGCAGGCAAAGTAGTTTGTTGCGACTTGTCATCAGATGGAAAATTGCTTGCCAGTGGTGGACATGATAACAAGGTGGTATTGTGGGATACAGAAAGAGAAAATTTAAAGTCGAAGACCATCCTTGAAGAACATTCATCACTGATTACAGATGTTCGTTTTAGTCCAAGTATGCGACAGCTCGTAACATCTTCATTCGATAAAACTGTCAAGGTCTGGGATACAAATGAGATCCCAATAACTCAATATGCACATTTAGAGGACATTCTAATTATGTCATGTCAATAGATTTCCACCCATTTAAGGATGATCTTATTTGCTCTTGCGATGGGAATAGTGAACTGCGTTACTGGAGTATTCAAAATGGTACTTGTCTAAAAATATCAAAGGGTGGTGCAGCCCAAATAAGATTTCAGCCGCGTCTAGGGAGGTATCTTGCCGCTGTTAATGAGAATGTTGTAAATATATTTGACGTTGAGACACAGGCTCGTGTGAATTCATTTCAGGGACAGCATGAGCAAATTCACTCTCTATGTTGGGATCCTTCTGGAGAGTATCTAGCGACTGTAAGTGTGCGCTCAGTTAGACTCTGGTGTCTCCAGTTAGGGAGTGTATTGAAATGTGTTCATGTCTTGAGTTGTGTTAGCAACAAATTCCACTCCTGTGTTTTCCATCCTACATACCCTTCTTTGCTGGTCATTGGTGGTGACCAATGTCTGGAGCTTTGGAATATTGGTGAGAGAGAGACTATGACTCTGCCTGCTCATGAAGGAGTAATTAGTGCGTTAGCTGTATCACGTTGGACAAGGTTGATTGCTTCTGCTAGCCATGATAAGTTTATCAAACTTTGGAAGTAATGTAAACATCTCTCCAAGCATTTTTATAATTGTCATTTGACTATTTTCAACTTAAAAATCTTTCTTTTCTTTTTTTTTTTTTTTTTTTTTTTTTATTGAATGCCAAAGGTAGAAATGTATTAATAATGGTTTGATTATTTGACTTCGAAGTCAATATGTGAGATCTTATCCCCGTCCAATCTGCAGGGTAGGTCGCACTGCCTTAGAAGCATAATTAATACCTTTGATATATGACATTAGAAGCATAAATTCACAAGTGTTTTTTTTTTTTTTTTTCCTTTTTTCTTTTTTTCGAAAATTATAATCTTATCTTCATATCTTATTGAAAATAACTATTTTGGATATGTCTTTCTAAAAATAAATTATTTTATGATTTAATCTTTATGTTTTGCTAATTTAAATAGTTTGTCTTTCCGTGCATATTAATAAAATTTTTCTATTTGTCAGACCACAAAAACTCGATAAAAAGTGAGAGATACAAATTTTATAATTAAAATATCCTTAGAAAAAGAATGAGAAAATTCCATTCCTTCTTTTTCTCTTTTATGCTCTTTCAACTCTCAAAGAAATTCCTCAAAAAATGGTAGAGAAAAAAAAAAATAACAATGCTTTGTTGGGGTCCTTTATTAGTGTCTTTTCTTCAACAAGACATGTATGAGAAAAAAAATAAGTTTGAAGTATTGACTCACAAAGTCAAAAGAATTGACCAAAATTGAAAACAAACTCCGAAATTTAGGTTTTTTTTTTTTTTTTTTTTTTTTTTTTTAATCATTAGGTCTTTTTTAAATCATTATGTATGTCCATGTGGTTTTGAGATGGCAATATGTGGATCTCACTGACAACCATGTCAAGCGAGCTTCTAACACTTCTTGAAAGGAGGCTATAGTTGCTACAAAAACTAAGTTCAATGCTGTAATTGATAAAATTAAAAAACAAAAGGGCCAAAATTGAAAAGAACTTATAAGTTTAGGTTTTTTTGAAGTCATTAAGCCTAATGTAAATTACAAATTAAATAAATTTATTTAAAAATCCTATTAGTAAATAATATAATACTTCATCTATTAAAAATTGTAAAAAAAATAAAACAAATGTGCGTGTATATATATAGGAAAAAAATTAAATTTAATTGAGATATAATTAAATTAAAAATACGAAAATATTATTTTATCTGGCTTGACTTATATAATTAGATATTATAAAAGGGAGATATTAAGCCAAGCTTTAGAGTTATATATTTTAAATTTTTTAATTAAAAGAAAAAGGCATTATATTAAAAAATTAATGAGATGTCATGTATATTTAGTATACTTTTAAATTCAATTATATAAAAACATAACAACGTTTTAACATATAATTATTTATTAAAATTACAAGTAATTTATTTTGGGTATGAATTGTTAGTAAATAATTATTTACCTTTGAAATTTATATTTTTCTTATAGTTGTGTAACTTATGTTCTCCTTTAGATTTACACGTTTAAATAGTCACTCCATCTCATGTTATTTGCATGGTTAAAAAAAAAAACACCATTATTAGGAATTTAGTCAATAAAAATTATTTTACCTTTTTTTACCCTTAACTTATTAAGATATTTATAAAAGTCTTACATTTAATGATCATAAATGTTATTATGAGAAAAATAATTATTTACATATCTAAATTTGAAAATCTTACAAATATTTTGGGACATCCAAAAAGAAATAGCAAGCAAACAAAATGTGCTGGAGGAGTAATTACTTTCATATTTAAATATTTAAAAAATTAGATATGAAATAAAAAATAAATACATGATTTTTCATAATCTATTCTATATGTAATAAGTCATGAGTGTACATCTAATTGTTCATAATTAAATCTTTCAAATCTAAAGATGACAAAAAAAAAAAAATGTATCAATTGAGAAAGTTTCACTTCTCCATTATAGTTTTATAATATATGTTCATATGATAAGATTTTCCTTTTCTAGCCAGAGGGTGCTTATGACTTCAACCATGCTGTGTCGGGATTTTCAGGCGCAAAATCATAGAGGGGTACTCTTTTTTTTTTTTTTAAGCTACAGTTATTCGGATTCTATTATTAGGGACCGCCTAATCCAGTTTTGGGTTTAGTCACAATTAAGGCTCATCGCCCCTTCCTACAAGTGCATTTTATAGAGATCAAATCCAAAAGCTCTTTCTACTTATCCAGCCTGCATTACCAACTGAATTACAACCTATAAGTACGTAGGAGTACTTTTTGGTAAGTCTAACTTAAAATGTCATGGTCACCATTTTGAAGCCTCTGTCTGAAATGCATGTGTTATTCAATTTCATTCACTTCCAATGGTTTCGGCGACTTTCAACCTAATATCTTTCTCCATAAAGATTTATATCGTGAATTAGAAGTCAAACATATGATCTATGACTTATGACTTCGAGTCATTCCATGTCGAAGTCTTATGAGCAGAATTTCAAAGGGATATCCTTTGATCTAAACAATCTTGTAATTAGTTTAGCTTTTAAACTAATATCTTTTGCCTGTAAGAGGCCAGCTTAGGTAACTACTTCTATATGCAAACCTAGAACATCATGGTTAGGGTTGTAAATGAACCGAGTTGTACTAAGTCAAGTTGAAATTTTATATTTAGCTCGAATTTGACTCGACAAAGATATACTTAAAAATAGCTAAGTTCAAACTTGATCCGATACCATACATGAGCAAAGTTTAATCTTGAGTTCAAAATTTATCAAATTAAAAAAATGACATCATTTTAATGCCAATTTAATTAATCTTAGGTTATTGAGCAAGCTCACGAGACAGCATGTGAGCTCGGTTCGACCAAATTGGCTCGCAAGCTAAATGAGTCAAGCTCAAGCTTGAGGTTATCTCATTTATTTAACAAGTTCGACAACTCAATTCAATAAATTGTTTGAATGAATTCGAGTGAGCTTTTATCAAATCTGCTCTCAAACAACTCACGAATTATTCAACTCATTTTACAGCCTTAATCATGGCCACCATGAGAACTTGTCTCATCATTTTGATGCTTTGTTTGAGATATTTATTAAATATGTTGATTAAAGATCATTAAATTTTATTTTTAAGGTGAATTTTCAAAATTTTAATCGTAAATATTATAAACCAATTAAACAGTAATCCAATTTTTTTAATAGCGTCTAAAACTATGTTACAGTAATCCAATTCTTTTAATAGCATCTAAAACTATGTTTTCTGTAAAATAATTTTGAACGTAATATCAAAAAGATCCAATTAGCTCTTCGGGAATGGAATTAAACAAAACAAAAATAACATTGCTTAAAGGAAGAGGAGTTCTGCTAACTACATATGAATGATACCCTTTCCCTTACTTTGAAAAACATATTTAGATTCATCTTATGCCAACCCAATTTGTAGGATTGGCCGCAATGCCTTAGCCTCCAATTACTTTCTTTTTCACTCCGTCCTTAATAATAGGCTAATTTTTCTTTTTCACCCGTGCCATAATCTGGGCAATTTCCTTTTTAAAACTACTATATATTTAATACTAGTTTATTATTATACTTTAAAAAAAAAAAATTAAACTAGAAATTTCGTTAAATAGAAATTGTATACAAATATAAAATACAGATCAATATGTTTTTATATTTTTATATAGAAAGTCTAATAATAAACCACTTATACAAAGAATAAAAAAATACAATCTTGATTTAAAGTATGTGATCGAGTTGACAGAACATAATATTTGTGTCATAGGCGATCGCTTGCTCCACTTGGTGGCTTTTCATGGCCACTGTTCGACTTCATGGTCTTTCTACAAGTCCGTTACCTTCAAATTTCTTCCTTTTATCGGAGATGAGATCTGTACTTCTTTCTGCATAACTATCCAAATAATATTAAATGTGAGATAGAATCGAAAATATACTTATTATACCCTTATGCCCTTATTTAATTTGCATTGTTATTAAGTAAATAATATTAAATGTGATATTGAAAAACCACATCACATATTAATGTTCTTTATTATTATTATTATTATTATTATATATATATATATATATATATATATATATATATATAGTTTTCAAAACCTAAATGCTTATGTGACAACATAATAGAATATGAAAGTGATGATGTGATATTTTATTTTTTATTATAATTAATTTTTTTCATAAAAATTAAATTTTTTATTAAATAATGGAGTTACAAACTAATAAATATAATGAAAGATTTCATTATAATTAATAATTTTTTGCATTTAATAAATATTAAGTTTTTTATTAAATAGTTTTTCTTCTATTAAAAAAAACGAATGGAGTTAGAGTCATAGTTAATAAGAATTAATTAAATAATATAGTTACATTAATAAATAGAATCAAAATTAATATTTAATTCACTAAAATTTGTTGGGAAAATCGCTATTTTTCCCTCCCTTCGGACCGGCTTCAAGCAGGAATAAACGAGAAAATAAAATAATGACTGAGAAATTAAAGAGAATAAATAACACGATAATTTAACGTGGAAAACTCCCTAAGTGAAGAAAAACCACAGCCGTTGCCAAACGACAACCAAGAAAAATATTGACTATGCGGTAAATTGTTACAACCACAATTACAAAATATTTTTCTACCCGGCACCCTCAAAACACCCCAAATATTTTATACTTCAAGGGACTCCAAAAGACTTGCTCTAAATCCCTAATATAAAACACATTCAAGTGTTTTTGGTGTGTTTAGAAACCTAAACCTTGGCTTCCTTTTATAGCCAATCCACCACCCTCACATGCTCTTCTCCTCGATGTGGGATTGAGCAAAACTAAATTATATATATATATATATATATATATATATATATATATTTTCAACAAAGGAGGCTAACAATCTCCACCTTGAAAATAAATTTTTTTTAAAAAAAAAAAAACACAACATTGTTTGCTACCGACAATCATAATTCTTATCGTCAAGAATTATCATACTCCACCATAAAAGAGTATCGCCACTTGGAACCACTTTACCGACTCCAAGAATTTTCCATCGACCATGTTGGATCCCGCTAATAGTTTATGGTGCAACCCTCCTGTTGACTTTTCCGAGAATTCATTAGCCATCGACATATTATTTTCACCACACACTTTGCATCAACTGTCAACTAATGTCGTGCGCATTTCCGTGGACCAGCTACCAATAATCCGGCCTCTTCCATGGCATCTCAACAGGTAGCAATCACGCTATGAAGACACACATCTCTCAATTACAGAGAGAACACATCATCTCCTTCGCCGCAGGAGATCACATTGGCAGCAACAACGTTAAAGCTTCTAGCCGAATCAGCTCCACCGTTCGGGCAATCCTTCCTCACGTGTCCAGTTTGACCACAACCCCAGCAGACAATCTTCCTCTTTCCAGAGCTTTTATTCTTTTTCCTGGTACCGACAGATAAAGCTGAATCCTCATATGATTTATTTTTCATTTCATTTAGTCTTCTCTCCTCAATAATGAGCTTACTAACTACATCCGCATACACCACTTCCTTACTACCATATTTCAGAATAGGTTTCATGTGCTCATATGTCGAAGGAAGTGACAGGATGAGTCGGAGAGCTTTATCTTCATCTT
This sequence comes from Jatropha curcas, assembly GCF_041381405.1. Taxonomy (NCBI): domain Eukaryota; kingdom Viridiplantae; phylum Streptophyta; class Magnoliopsida; order Malpighiales; family Euphorbiaceae; genus Jatropha; species Jatropha curcas. Next base: position 24,573,817 of record NC_143156.1, read on the forward strand.
CGGTTTGCACTCCAAGAGTTTCCAATTCAGAGACGATGCCGTTAAGAACACTCAGGTGATCTGACAGCTTTGTACCTTCCACCATTTTCAACGTATGAAATTGATCCTTCAAATATAACCTGTTGGATATATTTTTTCCCTGGTACAATTCTTCCAGTTTCTCCCACAACTCCTTTGTCGTGGACAATCTAAGCACATTAGCAAGAACATTTTTTGCTAGACACATGCGAATTTGACTTGCCGCTTTGATATCCAGCTCCTCCCATTCTTCATCGCTAATCTTGGATTTTTCTGAGTCTCCACTGCCACTGTCTTTTCCTGAATTCTTTCCGCTGATTGGTTTACCCTACACTTGCCACAGTGCAAAATTCATTCTCCCGTCAAATTTCTCAATCTCACATCTCATAGCTGACAAGCTTACTTGTGCTTATAACAGTGAACCCAATAATTAGTGAAGTAAACCGATTCGGCAATACTCAGGAAAGACCACAATGATCTCCTAGACAGTATTACCATTCCACATAAAATCCCAGTTGGGCGGAGGGGTCACAAGTGGTCCCACTTAAAATTCGGCCTTCTAGACAGAAGTTACGTGCACGGTATATTATCAGAACTTTCATACCAAAATAACTTCAATAATTATCGTCAGGACCTTCACCACCGGTACTCAAGCACACCAAAGCAAAGCTCCACCCGCTTCAAGACTTCCAAAACTCCACCTGTTTTTAAAATAAAATAATTTCTAACAACAGTATTTCTGATGTGGAAGATCAGACTAAACCGCAACCACAGTGCATAATTATAATTACAAGAAATTATTTTAACACTAAAAGCTCCGCCTAAACAACTAGGCTTTGATACCACTTGTTGGGAAAATCGCTATTTTTCCCGCCCTTTGGACCGGCTTCAAGCAGGAACAAATGAGAAAATAAAATAACGACTGAGAAATTAAAGAGAATAAATAACACGATAATTTAACGTGGAAAACTCCCCAAGTGGAGAAAAACCACGGCCGTTGCCAAACGATAACCAAGAAAAATATTGACTATGCGGCAAATTATTACAATCACAATTACAAAATATTTTTCTACCCGACACCCTCAAAACACCCTAAATATTTTATACTCTAAGGGACTCCAAAAGACTTGCTCTAAATCTCTAATATAAAACACATTCAAGTGTTTTTGGTGTGTTTAGAAACCTAAACCTTGGCTTCCTTTTATAGCCAATCCACCATCCTCACATGCTCTTCTCCCTGATGTGAGATTGAGCAAAACTAAATTTTATATATATATATATATATATATATATATATATATATATATATATATATATATATATATATATATATGTATATATATATATATATATATATATATATATATATATATATTTTCAACGAAGGAGGCTAACAAGGGCCACGCCTGGTGAAAATGTCGAGATTATCATGTTCGAAGTTGAAATTGAGAATTTTCTTTATTTTAGAAAAAATAATAGAAAAATTAAAGAAAATGAAGAACCATATATTGTAGAGGACACGGGCGAGGAGAGGAATCGATTTGAGGTGAGCAGTGGTGGAGGTGTGATGGGAGATGAGCTGGTAAGGAGGTTATGGGAATAGAGATTGTATCTAAAGAGGAAGGTGAAGAGAAAAAAGGAATTTTTATTTTTTATGGGTATTTAGGCATAAAAGTTTTATCTCTCATTTTTTATGTTATCGGAATAGAGATTGTACCTAAAGAGAAAGGAAAAGAGAAAAAAAGATAAAGAAAAAAGGAATTTTTATTTTCTTATGAGTATTAATTTAGGTATAAAAGTTCTACCTCTCACTTTTAGCCGGCTTTTGTAGTTTGACAAATGGTAAAACTCACAGAAGTACCAGCTTAATTTCACCCATGGAACTTGAGCTATAGACCCTATTATATTAACCTTTTTAAAATTTAATTGTTACTTAAAAATATATAAATTTTAATAAGTGTTACATAAAAAGTAACCTGTTAAATTTTTCATTAAGGAGTGGATGAAAAACTGATGTGTTCATCATTAAAATATTTAAAATGAAAAACTTGCCCCCTCAACCTTATTAATGAGCTTTATAAAGTTCTCTCTCCTGCCTATGTACTAATTCTCTACTCGTTGCAATATTTGTGTTGCCCTATTGTCTTTTTTTTCTTTTATCTTTGTACTTCCAATCTGAACAATAAATGAGACTATAAAACACAACCACAAAATCAATCTAATCACGCACCACTATTCTTTTATGAACTAGACTGCTCTTTTATGAATTATGCTATATTTTAGGGGGCAAAAGATAGAATATTTTGTGTGTGTATATGTCACGATCCGTTACCTTAGACCGGACCGACACTAGAATCTGGGTAGACTTAAAGCCACCAAAACTCATAGTAAACTAAAAATATACCAAACAAACTTTTTTGTTCAATAAAAATAGCCTCATGCCCAACATCATCAACATTTAATATATTATAAGTCTTGGATTCGCTTGGCCCAATTCATCATAGTATATATAAATATATGCTATTCCAAGAGAAATCACAAAGCAATTTGAATAAATTATGGGGTTTTTAATTTATGGTGGATTAAGTGTCAGTGAGAATTTAGTGCAAGGCTTTGGATGAAGAACATGAGAGCGTGAAAGAACTGGGATGTTCTTCTGGTTTTCACACTTGCCAATATATATAACACAAACTTTCAAGGCATAAAAAGCATAGTGCCTAAGTAGTTCAATCACATAAAAAGAGCCAATGATTTTAAAGTCGAACACCATCCTTGAAGAACATTCATCACCGATTACTGATGTTCGTTTTAGTCCAAGTATGCCACATCTCGCAACATCTTCATTCGATAAAACTGTCAAGGTCTGGGATACAAATGATCCCAATAAATCAATATGCACATTTACAGGACATTCTACTCCTATCATGTCAATAGATTTCCACCCATTTAAGGATGATCTTATTTGCTCTTGCGATGCAGATAGTGAACTGCGTTACTGAAGTATTCGAAATGGTACTTGTCTAAAAACATTAAAGGGTGGTACAGCCAAAATAAGATTTCAGCCGCGTCTAGGGAGGTATCTTGCCGCTGCTAATGAGAGTGTTGTAAACATATTTGACGTTGAGACACAGGCTTGTGTGAATTCATTTCGGGGACATTATGAGCCAATTTGCTCTTTATGTTGGGATCCTTCTGGAGAGTATCTAGCGTCTGTAAGTGGGGACTCAGTTAGACTCTGGTGTCTCCAGTCAGGGAGTGTATTGAAATGTGTTCATGCCTTGAGTTGTCCTGGCAACAAATTCCACTCCTGTGTTTTCCATCCTAAATACTCTTCTTTGCTAGTCATTGGTGGTTACCAGTGTTTGGGGCTTTGGAATATGACTGTGAGCAGGACTATGACTCTGCTTGCTGCTCATGAAGGATTAATTACTGCCTTAGCTGTATCACCTTTGACAAGCTTGATTGCTTCTGCTAGCCATGATAAGCTTATCAAACTTTGGAAGTAATATAAGCATCTCTCCAAGCATTTTTATAATTGTCATTTGACTATTTTCAACTTAAAAATATATATATATATATATATATTTTTAATGCCAAAGGTAGAAATTTATTAATAATGGTTTGATTATTTGACTTCGAAGTCAATATGTGAGATCTTATCCCCGTCCAATCTGCAGGGTAGGTCGCACTGCCTTAGGAGCATAATTAATACCTTTGATATATGACATTAGAAGCATAAATTCACAATTTTTTTTTTCCTTTTTTCTTTTTTCTTTTTTTGAAAATTATAATCTTATCTTCGTATCTTATTGAAAATAACTATTTTGGATATGTCTTTCTAAAAATAAACTATTTTATGATTTAATCTTTATATTTTGCTACCATTATAAATAGTTTGTCTTTCCGTGCATATTAATAAAAATTTTATTTGTCAGACCACAAAAGCTCCGTAAAAAGTGAGAGATAAAAATTTTATAATTAAAATACCCTTTGAAAAAGAATGAGAAAATTCCTTTCCTTCTTTCAACTCTCAAAGAAAATTCCTCAAAAAATGGTAGGAAAAAACCCCTCGCCATAAAAAAAAAAAAAAAAAAAAAAAAAAAAAAAAAAAAAAGAAGAAGAAGCACTCCAATTCCTCCCATCTTTTCAACAATCAAATTCAACTCTTTCTTTTAATGTAACTAAACTGAAAAAAAATCATCAATTTTATAATTAAAACATCGTCCTAGATCAAGCCATTGTTAGATGAATTCTTCTCTTTCTTTTAATGTAATCAAACTAAAAAAATTCATCAATGTTATAATTAAATTCCAAAATCAATCAATTATCATATCAAAGAATATTTCAAAAATGAATATTCAAAAACCTTTCTTTTTGCTATCAGATACCTGTCAAGGTCAACTCTATTACTGTCTTCTTTAATAAAACTAAAAGATGGAATAAATCTCAATTTTTTACTTAAATTTAAAAGTAATATACAATTTATCCAAAAATTAACTTTTCATACAATTTACAGCTAAAATTGCATTAGAATAAAAGGCGTTTTTTTTTTTTAAGTAATGTTTTATTTTTTAACTAATAAAATTATTTTAAAAGTTTAAAATTAGGAAAGAAAAATATGAAAATAATTATAAAAAGTTATAGTATTTTATCTTTGATTTTTGACAAATAATTAAACAAATATTTGATTTAAGAAACGTATAAAATTCGAAAAATATTGATAATATTGAAATATTTGATTACAAAAGTATTTATTATTTTCTGGTTTCATTATTTTTTAATTATATTTGTTTAGATTAAATATTTAATTATTTTTAATTATATATGATTTATATCAAAAATTAATTTTTAATAAAAAAATTGAGCATTTTGCTTTATTGGGGTCCTTTATTAGTGTCTTTTCTTCAACAAGACACGTATGAGGTCAAAATTAACAAGAAAAAAATAAGTTTAAAGTATTGACTCACAAAGTCAAAAGAAGTGACCAAAATTGAAAACAAACTCCAAAATTTAGGTTTTTTTTTTTTTTTTTTTTTAATCATTAGGTCTTTTTTAAATCATTATGTATGTCCATGTGGTTTTGAGATGGCAATATGTGGATCTCACTGACAACCATGTCAAGCGAGCTTCTAACACTTCTTGAAAGGAGGCTATAGTTGCTACAAAAACTAAGTTCAATGCTGTAATTGATAAAATTAAAAAACAAAAGGGCCAAAATTGAAAAGAACTTATAAGTTTAGGTTTTTTTGAAGTCATTAAGCCTAATGTAAATTACAAATTAAATAAATTTATTTAAAAATCCTATTAGTAAATAATATAATACTTCATCTATTAAAAATTGTAAAAAAAATAAAACAAATGTGCGTGTATATATATAGGAAAAAAATTAAATTTAATTGAGATATAATTAAATTAAAAATACGAAAATATTATTTTATCTGGCTTGACTTATATAATTGGATATTATAAAAGGGAGATTTTAAGCAAGCTTTAGAGTTATATATTTTAAATTTTTTAATTAAAAGAAGAAGGCATTATATTAAAAAATTAATGAGATGTCATGTATATTTAGTATACTTTTAAATTCAATTATATAAAAACATAATAACGTTTTAACATATAATTATTTATTAAAATTACAAGTAATTTATTTTGGGTATGAATTGTTAGTAAATAATTATTTACCTTTGAAATTTATATTTTTCTTAGAGTTGTGTAACTTGTGTTCTCCTTTAGATTTACACAATTAAATACTCATTTTATTTGCACAGTTTTTTTATTAAAAATTTTATCAACAAAAATTATTTTGCCATGTTTTACCTTAACTCATTAAGATATTTATAAAAGTCCTATATTTAATGAACAGTCATAAAAGTTATTACGTGAAAAATAATTATTTACATATCTAAATTTAAAAACTTTGCAAACATTTTGAAACATCTAAAAAGGAATAACAAGCAAACAAAATGGGACGGAGGGAGTAATTACTTTCATATTTAAAAATTAAAAAAAAAATTAGATATGAAATAAAAAATAAATACTTGATTTTTTATAATCTATTCTATATGTAATAAGTCATGAGTGTATATCTAATTGTTCATAATTAAATCTTTCATCCTAAAGATTAAAAAAAAAATGTATCAATGGAGAAAGTTTCACTCCTCCATTATAGTTTTATAATATATGTTCATCTGATAAGATTTTACTTTTCTAGCCAGAGGGCGCTTATGACTTCAACCACACTGTTGGATTTTTCAGGCGCAAAAGCATAGAGTGGTAATTTTTTTTTTTTTTTAACTATCGGTATTTGGATCTTATTATCAGGTACCGCCGGTTAAAGCTCATCGCCCCTTCCTATAGATGCATTTTATGGAAATTGAACCCAAGAGCTCTTTCCACATGTCCAGTTTACATTATCAATTGAGCTACAACTTGTAAGTATGGAGGGGTACTTTTTGGTCTAAAGTCTAACTTAAGGTGTCATGGTCACCGTTTTGAAGCCTCTGTCTGAAATGCATGTGTTATTCAATTTCATTCCTAAAATTTGTCACTTCCAATGGTTTCGGCAACTTTCAAACTAATATCTTTCTCCATAAAGATTTATATCCTGAATTAGGAGTCAAACATATGATCTATGACTTATAAAATGCAGAAATATTGACTTCGAGTCATTCCATGTCGGAGTCTTATGAGCAGAATTTCAAAGGGATATCCTTTGATCTAAACATGCTTATAATTAGTTTAGCTTTTAAACTAATATCTTTTGCCTGTAAGATGGCCAGCTTAGGTAACTACTTCTATATGCAAACCTAGAACATCATGGTTAAGGGTTGTAAATGAACCAAGTCATACTAAGTCAAGTTGAAATTTTATGTTTAGCTCGAATTTGGCTCGATAAAGATATACTTAAAAATAACTAAGTTCAAACTTGACCCGATACCATACATGAGCAAAGTTTAATCTTGAGCTCAAAATTTATCAAATCAAAATGACATCATTTTAATGTCAATTTAATTATCTTAGGTTATTGAGCAAGCTCACGAGATAGCATGTGAGCTCGGTTCGACCAAATTGGCTTGCAAAATGAGTCGAGCTCAAGCTTGAGCTTGTCTCATTTATTTAACAAGTTCGACAACTCAATTCAATAAATTGTTTAAATGAATTCGAGTGAGCTTTTATCAAATCGGCTCTTAAACAACTCACGAATTATTCAACTCATTTTACAGCCTTAATCATGGCCACCATGAGAACTTGTCTCATAATTTTGATGCTTTATTCTGAGATATTTATTAAATATGTTGATTAAAGATCATTAAAATTTATTTTGAAGGTGAATTTTCAATATTTTAATCGTAAATATTATAAACCAATTAAACAGTAATCCAATTCTTTTAATAGCATCTAAAACTATGTTTTCTGTAAAATAATTTTGAACGTAATGTCAAAAAGATCCAATTAGCTCTTCGGGAATGGAATTAAACAAAACAAAAATAACATTGCTTAAAGGAAGAGGAGTTCTGCTAACTACATATGAATGATACCCTTTCCCTTACTTTGAAAAACATATTTAGATTCATCTTATGCCAACCCAATTTGTAGGATTGGCCGCAATGCCTTAGCCTCCAGTTAGTTTATTTTTCACTCCGTCCATAATAATAGGCTAATTTTTCTTTTTCACCCGTCCCATAATCTGGGCAATTTCCTTTTGAAAACTACTATATATTTAATACTAGTTTGTTATTATACTTTTTTTTTTTTTTAGAAAAAATCAAACTACAGCTCTAGAATGCAGATCAATATATTTCTATATTTTTGTATAGAAAATCTAATAATAAACCACTTATACAAAGAATAAAAAACACAATCTTGATTTGAAGTATGTGATTGAGTTGACAGAGCATAATATTTGTGCCATAGGCGATCGTTTGCTCCACTTGGTAGCTATTCATGGCCCATGTTCGACTCCATGGTCTTTCTACAAGTCCGATCTAATTACCTTAAAATTTATTCCTTATATCGGAAATGAGATCTGTACTTATTTCTACATAACTATCCAAATAATAAAATATGCTAAATATAATCACCATAACAGTAATAACAATAACTCAGAACTAGATATGAGAACAAAATCTCAATATATGAACAATAATAAATCTTAATATTTGAGCGACAATAATTCAAATTTATATTTGTATATAGATATGAGGATTATTTGTATAAAAAACAAATAAAAGGGTGAAAGAGGTGACCACCAGTGAGAGCTCATTGGTGGCCGCTTGTAGAGGAAAGAAAGAGAGCTTTTAGGTTTTAGGTTTTGAGAAATAGAATTGAAAATATACCTATTAAACCCTTGGGCCCTTATTTAATTTGCATTGTTATTAAGTAAATAATATTAAATGTGATATTGAAAAACCACATCACATATTAATGTTCTTTATAATATATATATACATATAGTTTCCAAAGTTTCCAAAGCCTAAATGCTTATGTGACAACATATTAGAATATGAAAGTGATGATGTGACATTTTATTTTTCATTATAATTAATTTTTTTTCATAAAAATTAAATTTTTTATTAAATAATGGAGTTACA